>NW_022996229.1:4719-7101 GCF_900245975.1 Drosophila guanche | reverse complement strand
ATCTTTAATAAGTTCCTAAAAAAAGTTCTACCATAGAAAATAAACCCGACTGTTCCCGAGTTTTTAAAGTCAATATTTCGACAATAAAAATCTCACAACAACCAAAATTTTTGCATTTCAAAGCTTTACCGAGACGGTAGGCCAAAACCACACACAGTTTGGATCCATTTTTTAGCAGTATCAATCAATTTTTAGATAATCAAAGTTTTTTGCAACCATATCTAAGATACTTAAGTTATGTGAAAAAACAGTCCGCAATCTCTAAAAAAACCTTAAACAAAAAAGTACAAACTTTGAAAATTCTTAAAAGAAAAGTTCTGCCATAGAAAATAAACCCGATTTTTCCCGAATTTGTAAAGTCAAAATGTCGTGAAAAATACCTAAAAAAAATCAACATTTTTGCATTTCAAAGCTTTACCCAGACGGTAGGCCACAACCACACACAGTTTGGATCCATTTTATAGCAGTATCAATCAACTTTTCAGATAATCAACGTTTTTTGCAACCAGATCTAAGATACTTAAGTTATGTGAAAAACAGACCGCAACCTCTGAAAAACCCTTAAACTAAAAATTACATATTTAATAAGTTCCTAAAAAAAGTTCTGCCATAGAAAATAAACCCGACTGTTCCTGAGTTTTTAAAGTCAATATTTCGACAATAAAAATCTCACAACAATCAACATTTTTGCATTTCAAAACTTTACCCAGACGGTAGGCCAAAATCACACACAGTTTTAATCAGTTTTTTAGCAGTATCAATCAACTTTAAGATAATCAATGTTCTTTGCAACCAGATCTAAGATACTTAAGTTATGTGAAAAAACAGACCGCAACCTCTGAAAAACCCTTAAACTAAAAATTACATCTTTAATAAGTTCCTAAAAAAGTTCTACCATAGAAAATAAACCCGACTGCTCCCGAGTTTTTAAAGTCAATATTTCGACAATAAAAATATCACAACAACCAAAATTTTTGCATTTCAAAGCTTTACCGAGACGGTAGGCCAAAACAACACACAGTTTGGATCCATTTTTTAGCAGTATCAATCAACTTTAAGATAATCAATGTTTTTTGCAACCATATCTAAGATACTTAAGTTATGTGAAAAAACAAACCGATACTTCTAAAAAAACCTTAAACTAAAAATGACATCTTTAATAAGTTCCTAAAAAAAAGTTCTGCCATAGAAAATAAACCCTTATGTTCCCGAGTTTTTAAAGTCAATATTTCGACAATAAAAATCTCACAACAACCAACATTTTTGCATTTCAAAGCTTTACCGAGACGGTAGGCCAAAACCACACACAGTTTGGATCCATTTTTTAGCAGTGGCAATCAATTTTTAGATAATCAAAGTTTTTTGCAACCAGATCTAAGATACTTAAGTTATGTGAAAAAACAGTCCGCAATCTCTAAAAAAAAACCTTAAACAAAAAAGTACAAACTTTGAAAATTCTTAAAAGAAAAGTTCTGCCATAGAAACTAAACCCGACTGTTCCCGAATTTGTAAAGTCAAAATGTCGTGAAAAATACCTCAAAATAATCAACATTTTTGCATTTCAAAGCTTTACCCAGACGGTAGGCCACAACCACACACAGTTTGGATCCATTTTATAGCAGTATCAATAAACTTTTCAGATAATCAAAGTTTTTTGCAACCAGATCTAAGATACTTAAGTTATGTGAAAAAACAAACCGCAACCTCTGAAGAAACCTTAAACAAAAAAGTACAAACTTTGAAAATTCTTAAAAGAAAAGTTCTGCCATAGAAAATAAACCCGACTGTTCCCGAATTTGTAAAGTCAAAATGTCGTGAAAAATACCTGAAAAAAATCAACATTTTTGCATTTCAAAGCTTTACCCAGACGGTAGGCCACAACCACACACAGTTTGGATCCATTTTATAGCAGTATCAATAAACTTTTCAGATAATCAAAGTTTTTTGCAACCAGATATAAGATACTTAAGTTATGTGAAAGACAGACCGCAACCTCTGAAAAACCCTTAAACTAAAAATTACATATTTAATAAGTTCCTAAAAAAAGTTCTGCCATAGAAAATAAACCCGACTGTTCCCGAGTTCTTAAAGTCAATATTTCGAAAAATCTCACAACAATCAACATTTTTGTATTTCAAAATTTTACCCAGACGGTAGGCCAAAACCACACACAGTTTGGATCAATTTTTTAGCAGTATCAATCAACTTTAAGATAATCAAAGTTTTTTGCAACCAGATATAAGATACTTAAGTTATGTGAAAAACAGACCGCAACCTCTGAAAAACCCTTAAACTAAAAATTACATATTTAATAAGTTCCTAAAAAAAGTTCTGTCATAGAAAATAAACCCGACTGTTCCCGAGTTCTTAAAGTCAATATTT
>NW_022996229.1:0-3145 GCF_900245975.1 Drosophila guanche | reverse complement strand
AAGTTTTTTGCAACCAGATCTAAGATACTTAAGTTATGTGAAAAAACAGACCGCAACCTCTGAAAAACCCTTAAACTAAAAATTACATCTTTAATAAGTTCCTAAAAAAAGTTCTGCCATAGAAAATAAACCCGACTGTTCCCGAGTTCTTAAAGTCAATATTTCGACAATAAAAATCTCACAACAATCAACATTTTTGCATTTCAAAACTTTACCCAGGCGGTAGGCCAAAACCACACACAGTTTGGATCAATTTTTTAGCAGTATCAATCAACTTTAAGATAATCAAAGTTTTTTGCAACCAGATCTAAGATACTTAGTTTTGTGAAAAAACAGACCGCAACCTCTGAAAAACCCTTAAACTAAAAATGACATCTTTAATAAGTTCCTAAAAAAAGTTCTGCCATAGAAAATAAACCCGACTGTTCCCGAGTTCTTAAAGTCAATATTTCGACAATAAAAATCTCACAACAATCAACATTTTTGCATTTCAAAGCTTTACCGAGACGGTAGGCCAAAACCACACACAGTTTGGATCCATTTTTTAGCAGTATCAATCAANAATCAACAATTTTGCATTACAAAGCTTTACCCAGACGGTAGGCCAAAACCACACTGTGTTTGGATCCATTTTATAGCAGTATGAATCAACTTTTCAGATTATCAAAGTTTTTTTACAACCACAATTAAGATACTTAAGTTATGTGAACAAACAAACCGCAACCTCTGAAAAAACCTTAAACTAAAAATAACATCATTAATAAGTTCCTAAAAAAACAAGTTCTGCCATAGAAAATAAACCCGACTGTTCCCGAGTTCTTAAAGTCAATATTTCGACAATAAAAATCTCACAACAATCAACATTTTTGCATTTCAAAGCTTTACCGAGACGGTAGGCCAAAACCACACACAGTTTGGATCCATTTTTTAGCAGTATCAATCAATTTTTAGATAATCAAAGTTTTTTGCAACCATATCTAAGATACTTAAGTTATGTAAAAAAACAGTCCGCAATCTCTAAAAAAAACCTTAAACAAAAAAGTACAAACTTTGAAAATTCTTAAAAGAAAAGTTCTGCCATAGAAAATTAACCCGACTGTTCCCGAATTTGTAAAGTCAAAATGTCGTGAAAAATACCTAAAAAAAATCAACATTTTTGCATTTCAAAGCTTTACCCAGACGGTAGGCCACAACCACACACAGTTTGGATCCATTTTATAGCAGTATCAATCAACTTTTCAGATAATCAACGTTTTTTGCAACCAGATCTAAGATACTTAAGTTATGTGAAAAACAGACCGCAACCTCTGAAAAACCATAAAACTAAAAATAACATATTTAATAAGTTCCTAAAAAAAGTTCTGCCATAGAAAATAAACCCGACTGTTCCCGAGTTTTTAAAGTCAATATTTCGACAATAAAAATCTCACAACAACCAACATTTTTGCATTTCAAAGCTTTACCCAGACGGTAGGCCAAAACCACACACAGTTTGGATCCATTTTTTAGCAGTAGCAATCAATTTTTAGATAATCAAAGTTTTTTGCAACCAGATCTAAGATACTTAAGTTATGTGAAAAAACAGTCCGCAATCTCTAAAAAAACCTTAAACAAAAAAGTACAAACTTTGAAAATTCTTAAAAGAAAAGTTCTGCCATAGAAACTAAACCCGACTGTTCCCGAATTTGTAAAGTCAAAATGTCGTGAAAAATACCTCAAAAAGATCAACATTTTTGCATTTCAAAGCTTTACCCAGACGGTAGGCCACAACCACACACAGTTTGGATCCATTTTATAGCAGTATCAATAAACTTTTCAGATAATCAAAGTTTTTTGCAACCAGATCTAAGATACTTAAGTTATGTGAAAAAACAAGCCGCAACCTCTGAAAAAACCTTAAACTAAAAATTACAAAATTGCTAGTTCTAAAAAACAAGATCAGCCATAGAAAATAAAAGCGACTTTTCCCGAGCTTTTAAAGAAAAAATTTCGAAAACAAAAAATCTCACAACAATCAACAATTTTGCATTACAAAGCTTTACCCAGACGGTAGGCCAAAACCACATAGAGTTTGGATCCATGTTATAGAAGTATCAATCAACTTTTCAGATAATCAAAGTTTTGTACAACCAAAATTAAGATACTTAAGTTATGTGAAAAACAAACCGCAACCTCAGAAAAAACCTGAAACTTAAAATTACTTCCTTAATAAGATCTTAAAAAACAAGTTCTGCCATAGAAAATAAACCCGACTTTTCCCGAGCTTTTAAAGTAAAAATTTCGAAAACAAAAAATCTCACAACAATCAACGTTTTTGCATTTCAAAGCTTTTCCGAGACGGTAGGTCAAAACCGCAAACAGTTTGGATCAATTTTATAGCAGTATCAATCAACTTTTCAGATAATCAAAGTTTTTTAAAACCAAAATTAAGATACTTAAGTTATGTGAAAAAACAAAACGCAANATCAATCAACTTTTCAGATAATCAAAGTTTTGTACAACCAAAATTAAGATACTTAAGTTATGTGAAAAACAAACCGCAACCTCAGAAAAAACCTGAAACTTAAAATTACTTCCTTAATAAGATCTTAAAAAACAAGTTCTGCCATAGAAAATAAACCCGACTTTTCCCGAGCTTTTAAAGCAAAAATTTCGAAAACAAAAAATCTCACAACAATCAACGTTTTTGCATTTCAAAGCTTTTCCGAGACGGTAGGTCAAAACCGCAAACAGTTTGGATCAATTTTATAGCAGTATCAATCAACTTTTCAGATAATCAAAGTTTTTTAAAACCAAAATTAAGATACTTAAGTTATGTGAAAAAACAAAACGCAAACTCTGAAAAAACCTTAAACTAAAAATTACAAAATTGCCAGTTCTTAAAAAACAAGATCTGCCATAGAATACAACAGCGACTTTTCCCAGGCTTTTAAAGTAAAAATTTCGAAAAAAAAAATCTCACAACAATCAACAATTTTGCATTACAACAATTTACCCAGACGGTAGGCCAAAACCACACAGAGTTTGGATCCATTTTATAGCAGTATCAATCAACTTTTCAGATAATCAAAGATTTGTACAACCAAAATTAAGATACTTAAGTTATGTGAAAAAACAAACCGCAACCTCTGAAAAAACCTTAAAC
>NW_022996228.1:5813-7120 GCF_900245975.1 Drosophila guanche | reverse complement strand
CGGCAGCTAAAACAGTGAGCGCACGCCACTGCACAGAAAGTATTGAGAGCGAGAGAGGGAGAACAGTTACTCGAGCTATAGAGTGAAAGACAGAAGCGCAACTACAAGAGAGAGCGGTTAATAGTGAGGGCGTACTTACAACAAGAAAAAGCACAAACACACAACTAACCGACGCACAAATTAATACGATTTTAATTTTCCGACCCCATAAAGTGTATATATTCTTGATCACCATCAATAGCCGAGTCGATTGAGCCCTGTCTGTCTGTCCGTCCATCTTGTTGAGCACCTGAATCTCAGAGACTATAAAAGCTAGAGCCACCAAATTTTGCATCCAGACTTCTGTATACTCACAATGTTACAAGTGTATTTAAAAAATGTGCCCCGCCCCATTCCGGCCCCGCAAAAGGGCGAAAACCTCCCAAATCTACAATTTTAAAGATAGAAGAAAAATTCAAACGCCATTCTGTAGGGAATGGCCATATCTATCAGATCACCAAATTGGGATCCGATTGGATCATTATTAGCCAGAAAGAAGAAATTTATTAGCAGTGTCTAAACCCACACTGTCCTGCAGCTTTTGTTGTTCTTTTCACATTCTCTCATTCACACTCTGCTTCACTCGGCCTCTGCCTCTGCCGACTTTAAATCACCCCCCCCCCCCCCCCTCCCGCAGCTTATATTTGTTTTATACCCGGTACTCGAAGAGTAAATAGGGTATATTGTATTTTTGCACAAAGTTAATGTATGTAACACACAGAAGGAATCGTTTCCGACCTCATAAAGTGTATATATTCTTGATCACCATCAATAGCCGAGTCGATTGAGCCCTGTCTGTCTGTCAGTCCGTCTGTCCGTCCGTCTTCTTGAGCACCTGAATCTCAGAGACTATAAAAGCTAGAGCCACCAAATTTTGCATCCAGACTTCTGTATACTCACACTGTTACAAGTGTATTTAAAAAATGTGCCCCGCCCCATTCCGCCCCCGCAAAAGGGTGAAAACCTCCCAAATCTACAATTTTAAAGATAGAAGAAAACTACAAACGCCATTCTGTAGGGAATGGCCATATCTATCTATCTATATCACCAAATTGGGATCCGATTGGATCATTATTATAGCCAGATAGAAGAAATTAATTAGGCTAAACCCACACTGTCCTGCAGCTTTTGTTGTTCTTTTCACATTCTCTCATTCACACTCTGATTCACTCGGCCTCTGCCTCTGCCTCTGCCTCTGCCGTCCCTCTGCCTCTGCTGACTTTAAACCACCCCCCCCCCCCCCCCCCCCCCCCCCCCCCCTCCCCCCC
>NW_022996228.1:0-3313 GCF_900245975.1 Drosophila guanche | reverse complement strand
CCCCCCCCCCCCCCCCCCCTCACGCAGCTTATATTTGTTTTATACCCGGTACTCGAAGAGTAAATAGGGTATATTGTATTTGTGCACAAAGTTAATGTATGTAACACACAGAAGGAATCGTTTCCGACCCCATAAAGTGTATATATTCTTGATCACCATCAATAGCCGAGTCGATTGAGCCCTGTCTGTCTGTCCGTCTGTCCGTCTGTCCGTCCGTCTGTCCGTCCGTCTTGTTGAGCACCTGAATCTCAGAGACTATAAAAGCTAGAGCCACCACATTTTTCATCCAGACTTCTGTATACTCACACTGTGTGAAGGTTGCAGACCAAAAACAAAAGGTTAGAATGTCTGTTTTTTTTTTGGGGAACAGTCTTCTAATTTTATCAAGAAAATATTGAACCTCCCCCACTGTACGCATTCCAGCGAGAGCCCACATGCAAGATCAGAAGCTGTTATCTTGAAAAGCTCTCTCTTTCGAAATTGCATGTGCGAGCACCGTTCACATGTGAGCTTTTCTCTCTGAAAACATAGCTACGGCTAGCCCTTCGAGAACCTTCTTAGCTCTCTCACACACAGCTTTTGGAGGGGTAAAATAGTTAGGCTAAGTGCATGCTGCACAGAACAAAAATTGCATTCAAGGTTGGAAGACTTAATTGATGTGCGTGTAGAAAAAATACAACAAAAAAAAAAACGTGGTGAAAATTTTGCAAAACCATAAAAGGGATATAAACCAAATAAAAAACAATATAAAAGTGTTGTGGCTGCAAAGACGAAAACTTAAAAAACCAACCCCTGGATAAGGTACGCCAAGAAAAAAATTAAAAAGTGACCTTATTACATAATTCCATGTATGTACTGTACATAGGTTATGATCCACGTGTGGCAGGAATTTGCTGACCTGGCCTGACCCTCGGTCTCGGAGGGGGTGTCCGCTCCAGTACCACGATCATCCGTCCCTCTTTTTGGTGCCACCGGACCTTGCCTGCAGGCGAAAAAAACGGACGGACTTGGCGATCGGGACCGAGTTGTTTATATACATATATCTCACTCGCAACTATAAAACCATCTATTATATTATATCACCGCGCCTTGTGTAAAGAAATGTTGGTGCTTGCATATGTAGGGTGTGGAAAAATTAGCTCAGCGGTCATTGCCCTTGCGGCTGACCATACACCTATGCGCACTTAAATAGACCCACCTGACCGTATGTCACCTATTCTCTCCTTCTCTCAGGTTATTAAAATTGTTCGATGCCGACATTCTAAAAGCCACTTAAGGGAAGAAAAGTAAATCACAAAAATCTAGAAAAGAAAATAATGAAAAATCATGGATAGAAGAAAAAAATAGAAAAGAAAATTGTTCAATAATATTAAATATTCCTAGACATTAACTTAGAAATAGAAGAAGAAAAACATGAAATTTATGCGTAGTTAATAATAGATTATAAAAGGGTGCCTGATCGGTCTCATTGTGTCCATGGAAGGGTATTGGTAAAATACCTCTTCATAACGCTTCTTGTTATTTTGCATATTTCTACATTTCTTTAACAGTTAGAACGTGAAATTGGGCCCATCAACCAAATTTTCTTTTCTTTCTTTCTGCTTACGGACTTAAGGTTATAACCACCAAAGACATTCCTTCTGCTATGCTGGTGCCTGGTAGGAGACCCTCCCAATCATTGCCCATATTTTCGAATTTAGAATCAAACAAAAAAAAAATCTTTCTGGTCTTAAAGACCATATCGCTATATAACTTATATCGTTTTTCCTTAATCATAATTTTTTACAATGGCGGTAAGGCGAAGTATTGACAATATAAATGTTAATCTCGGCGAGGTAGTCGTACACTGCACTATATGCAATGATACTAGCCAGGACACCGACATTGTAGAAACCCATTGCAAACACAAATACCACAGGTCGTGTTTATCGGATTGGTTGACATCCAATGAGACATGCCCGATTTGTAGGCAGCTGTGTTCGTTACCGTTGCGTTCACAATCTCAATCGAATTTACAGAGTGGGGAAAATGCCGCGGCGAATTTGTCGTACACCGGAGCAATTCCGAAAAATCGTCCTAAAACAAGGTCACAGGTACGAAATACCCCAAAAGCCTCAAGTGCACGACTTAACCCTCGACCAGGACCTGGCCAGACTAGACGTGCTCAGGAATCCAATGTTCTTTCCGAAGGAAATATCCAACGACTTATTTCAGAGTCCATGACTAAATTTCAGGAAAATATGACCGCAGTTATTTCAGAGAAGATAACAACGGAGTTGAGGAATCTGAACCTGACAAATGTTTCTAGGAACTTCCGGGAGGAGCCCCAGCTTGAATGGGAGAGTGATATTGCTCCATCCTTCCCTCGAATGAGCAGCGCTAGTAATCTTCGTAACCATAGTTACAGGCCACGCCCATCTAGTGCTCGTGCGAATTTCACAGACCTTCCTAGTGAATCTCCTGATAAGATCTCAAATATCATTTCCAAGTGGCGTATAAAATTCAGTGGATCTTCCAAAGATATTCCCATCGAAGATTTTATTTATAGAGTGAATTGTCTTACCAATAATTGTTTAAATGGAAACTTTACCTTACTGGCGCAGTTCGCTAGTCTCTTATTTACTGATTCAGCCTTGTCATTTTACTGGCGTGTTCATAGGACCACGAATAACCTTGACTGGTATGAGTTATGCAGCCGGTTGCAAGAGAGATACCAGGATCAACGTTCGGATCGAGAGATCAAAGCAGCCATGCGTAGGCGTAAACAGGGTAGTAATGAAAGCTTTGACGATTTTCTAGATGCGATGCTATCTATCGCAGACTCTTTACGAGAGCCTATGCAGGACGGTGACGTCACCATAGAGGTTCGCGAGAATTTAAAGTCGGAACTGAAGCTCGACTTGCTTCATATCGAAACTCCAGATTTGGCAACCTTACGCAAGGAGTGTCACAAGCACGAGGAATTCTTTCGAAATCTGAAGTCAAAGCCTTTTTCGCGACACGAAGTAGTGAATAGCAAGAGGTTTGTGAACTCCATTAGCCATGACGAAGAAGCTGATGATAATTCCGAAAAAGAAGGGGACTCCCTTGACGAAGTTTATGCACTCCGATCTTCCGAAATTAGTAAATGCTGGAATTGCGAAGAACAGGGCCACAAATACCAGGAATGCCTAAAACCTCGTCGTATTTTCTGTTATGGTTGTGGTGTACCTGATACGTACAAGCCCAACTGTGCAAAGTGTAAATCGACTACGGAAAACGTATCCCAGGATGTCCGTCGGTCAACAAGACGCGACATCCGACGTTAGTCTCG
>NW_022996227.1:5118-7243 GCF_900245975.1 Drosophila guanche | reverse complement strand
ACAGAAGGAATCGTTTCCGACCCCATAAAGTGTATATATTCTTGATCACCATCAATAGCCGAGTCGATTGAGCCCTGTCTGTCTTTCCGTCTGTCCGTCCGTCTGTCCGTCCGTCTTGTTGAGCACCTGAATCTCAGAGACTATAAAAGCTAGAGCTACCAAATTTTGCATCCAGACTTCTGTATGCTCACACTGTTACAAGTGTATTTAAAAAATGTGCCATTCCGCCCCCCCCAAAAGGGCAAAAACCTCCCAAATCTACAATTTTAAAGATAAAAGAAAACTAAAAACGCCATTCTGTAGGGAATGCACAAAACCCCCCCACCCCACCCCCTCCTCATGCAGCTTATATTTGTTTTATACCCGGTACTCGAAGAGTAAATAGGGTATATTGTATTTGTGCAAAAAGTTAATGTATGTAACACACAGAAGGAATCGTTTCCGACCCAGTAAAGTGTATATATTCTTGATCACCATCAATAGCCGAGTCGATTGAGCCCTGTCTATCTGTCCGTCTGTCCTTCCGTCTGTCCGCCCGTCTTGTTGCGCACCTGAATCTCAGAGACTATAAAAGCTAGAGCTACCAAATTTTGCATCCAGACTTCTGTATGCTCACACTGTTACAAGTGTATTTAAAAAATGTGCCCCGCCCCATTCCGCCCCCGCAAAAGGGCGAAAACCTCCCAAATCTACAATTTTAAACATAAAAGAAAACTAAAAACGCCATTCTGTAGGGAATGCTCATATTTATCAGATCAATAAATTGGGAGCCGATTGGATCATTATTATAGCCAGAAAGAATAAATTAATTAGCAGTGACTAAACCCACACTGTCCTGCAGCTTTTGTTATTCTTTTCACATTCTCTCATTCACACTCTGCTTCACTCGGCCTCTGCCTCTGCCGTCCCTCTGACTCTGCCGACTTTTAACCACCCCCCCCCCTAGCCACGTCTTGTTGAGCACCTGAATCTCAGAGACTATAAAAGCTAGAGTTACCAAATTTTGCATCCAGACTTCTGTATGCTCACACTGTTACAAGTGTATTTTTAAAAATTTGCCCCGCCCCATTCCGCCCCCGCAAAAGGGCGAAAACCTCCCAAATCTACAATTTTAAAGATAGAAGAAAACTAAAACGCCATTCTGTAGGGAATGGCCATATCTATCACCAAATTGGGATCCGATTGGATCATTATTATAGCCAGAAAGAAGAAATTAATTAGCAGTGGCTAAACCCACACTGTCCTGCAGCTTTTGTTGTTCTTTTCACATTCTCTCATTCACACTCTGCTTCACTCGGCCTCTGCCTCTGCCGTCCCTCTGCCTCTGCCGACTTTTAACCACCCCCCCCCCCCCCCCCCCCCCCCCCCCCCCTCCCCCCCCCCCCCCCCCCCCCCCCCCCCCCCTCCCCCCCCCCCCCCCCCCCCCCCCTCCCCCTTTTTATCCCCCCCCCCCCCCCCCCCCCTCACGCAGCTTATATTTGTTTTATACCCGGTACTCGAAGAGTAAATAGGGTATATTGTATTTGTGCACAAAGTTAATGTATGTAACACACAGAAGGAATCGTTTCCGACCCCATAAAGTGTATATATTCTTGATCACCATCAATAGCCGAGTCGATTGAGCCCTGTCTGTCTGTCCGTCTGTCCGTCCGTCTGTCCGTCCGTCTTGTTGAGCACCTGAATCTCAGAGACTATAAAAGCTAGAGCCACCAAATTTTGCATCCAGACTTCTGTATGCTCACACTGTTACAAGTGTATTTAAAAAATGTGCCCCGCCCCATTCCGCCCCCGCAAAAGGGCGAAAACCTCCCAAATCTACAATTTTAAAGATAGAAGAAAACTAAAAACGCCATTCTGTAGGGAATGGCCATATCTATCAGATCACCAAATTGGGATCCGATTGGATCATTATTATAGCCAGAAAGAAGAAATTAATTAGCAGTGGCTAAACCCACACTGTCCTGCAGCTTTTGTTGTTCTTTTCACATTCTCTCATTCACACTCTGCTTCACTCGGCCTCTGCCTCTGCCGTCCCTCTGCCTCTGCCGACTTTTAACCACCCCCCCCCCCCCCCCCCCCCCCCCCCCCCCTCCCCCCCCCCCCCCCCCCCCCCCCCCCCCCGCCC
>NW_022996226.1:6395-7244 GCF_900245975.1 Drosophila guanche | reverse complement strand
TGAGAGAATGTGAAAAGAACAACAAAAGCTGCAGGACAGTGTGGGTTTAGCCACTGCTAATTAATTTATTCTTTCTGGCTATAATAATGATCCAATCGGATCCCAATTTAGTGATGATAGATATGACCATTTCCATTCCATATGACCATTGATGGTGATCAATAATATATACACTTTATGGGGTCGTACACGATTCCTTCTGCGTGTTACATACATTAACTTTGTGCACAAATACAATATACCCTATTTACTCTTCGAGTACCGGGTATAAAACAAATATAAGCTGCGGGAGGGGGGTGGTTTAAAGTCGGCAGAGGCAGAGGGACGGCAGAGGCAGAGGCCGAGTGAAGCAGAGTGTGAATGAGAGAATGTGAAAAGAACAACAAAAGCTGCAGGACAGTGTGGGTTTAGCCACTGCTAATTAATGTATTCTTTCTGGCTATAATAATAATCCAATCGGATCCCAATTTATTGATCTGATAGATATGACCATTCCCTACAGAATGGCGTTTTTAGTTTTCTTCTATCTTTAAAATTGTAGATTTGGGAGGTTTTCGCCCTTTTTCGGGGGCGGAATGGGGCGGGGCACATTTTTTAAATACACTTGTAACAGTGTGAGCATACAGAAGTCTGGATGCAAAATTTGGTAACTCTAGCTTTTATAGTCTCTGAGATTCAGGTGCTCAACAAGACGGACGGACAGACGGACAGACAGACAGGGCTCAATCGACTCGGCTATTGATGGTGATCAAGAATATATACACTTTATGGGGTCGGAAACGATTCCTTCTGTGTGTTACATACATTAACTTTGTGCACAAATACAATATACCCTATTTACTCTTCGAG
>NW_022996226.1:0-1054 GCF_900245975.1 Drosophila guanche | reverse complement strand
ATTTGGTAGCTCTAGCTTTTATAGTCTCTGAGATTCAGGTGCTCAACAAGACGGACGGACAGACGGACGGACAGACGGACGGACAGACAGGGCTCAATCGACTCGGCTATTGATGGTGATCAAGAATATATACACTTTATGGGGTAGGACACGATTCCTTCTGTGTGTTACATACATTAACTTTGTGCACAAATACAATATACCCTATTTACTCTTCGAGTACCAGGTATAAAACAAATATAAGCTGCGTGAGGGGAGGGGGGGTTTGTTAAAAGTCGGCAGAGGCAGAGAGACGACAGAGGCAGAGGCCGAGTGAAGCAGAGTGTGAATGAGAGAATGTGAAAAGAACAACAAAAGCTGCAGGACAGTGTGGGTTTAGCCACTGCTAATTAATTTCTTCTTTCTGGCTATAATAATGATCCAATCGGATCCCAATTTATTGATCTGATAGATATGGCCATTCCCTACAGAATGACGTTTTTCGTTTTCTTGTATCTTTAAAATTGTAGATTTGGGAGGTTTTCGCTCTTTTGAGGGGGCGGAATGGGGCGGGCACATTTTTTAAATACACTTGTAACAGTGTGAGCATACAGAAGTCTGGATGCAAAATTTGGTAGCTCTAGCTTTTATAGTCTCTGAGATTCAGGTGCTCAACAAGACGGACGGACAGACGGACGGACAGACAGGGCTCAATCGACTCGGCTATTGATGGTGATCGAGAATATATACACTTTATGGGGTCGGGAACGATTCCTTCTGTGTGTTACATACATTAACTTTGTGCACAAGTACAATATACCCTATTTACTCTTCGAGTACCTGGTATAAAACAAATATAAGCTGCGAGAGGGGGGGCATTCCCTACAGAATGGCGTTTTTAGTTTTCTTCTATCTTTAAAATTGTAGATTTGGGAGGTTTTCGCCCTTTTGCGGGGGCGGAATGGGGCGGGGCACATTTTTTAAATACACTTGTAACAGTGTGAGCATACAGAAGTCTGGATGCAAAATTTGGTAGCTCTAGCTTTTATAGTCTCTGAGATTCAGGTGCTCAACA
>NW_022996225.1:0-7336 GCF_900245975.1 Drosophila guanche | reverse complement strand
CAACCTCTGAAAAAACCTTAAACTAAAAATTACAACCTTAATAAGTTCCTAAAAAACAAGTTCTGCCATAGAAAATAAACCCGAATTTTCCCGAGTTTTTAAAGTAAAAATATCGAAAAAAAAAATCTCACATCAATCAACATTTTTGCATTTCAAAGCTTTACCCAGACGGTAGGCCAAAACCACAAACAGTTTGGATCCATTTTATAGCAGTATCAATCAACTTTTCAGATAATAAAAGTTTTTTACAACCAAAATTAAGATACTTAGGTTATGTGAAAGAACAAACCGCAGCCTCTGAAAAACCTTAAACTTAAAACTACTTCCTTAATAAGTTATTAAAAAACAAGTTCTGCCATAGAAAAAAACCCGAGTTTGTAAAGTTAAAATGTCGTGAAAAATACGTCACAACAATCAACACTTTTGTATTTCAAAGCTTTTCCGAGACGGTAGGCCAAAACCACACAGAGTTTGGATCCATTTTATAGCAGAATCAATCAACTTTTCAGATAATCAAAGTTCTTTACAACCAGATCTAAGATACTTAAGGTATGTGAAAAAACAAACCGCAACCTCGGAAAAAACCTTAAACTATAAAATTCAAAATTGCTAGTTCTTAAAAAACAAGTTCTGCCATAGAAAATAAAACCGACTTTTCCCAAGACTTTAAAGTCAAAATTTTGAAAAAAAAAAAAATCTCACAACAATCAACATTTTTGCATTTCAAAGCTTTTCCGAGACGGTAGGCCAAAACCACAGACAGTTTGGATCCATTTTATAGCAGTTTCAATCAACATTTCAGATAATCAAAGTTCTTTACTACCAGATCTAAGATACTTAAGTTATGTGAAAAAACAAACCGCAACCACTGAAAAAACCTTAAACTAAAAATTACATCCTTAATAAGTTTTTAAAAAACAAGTTCTGCCATAGAAAATAAACCCGACTTTTCCCGAAGTTTTTAAGTCAAAATTTGGAAAAAAAAAATCTCACAACAATCAACAATTTTGCATTACAAAGCTTTACCCAGGCGGTCGGCCAAAACCACACAGAATTTGAATCTATTTTATAGCAGTATCAATCAATTTTTCAGATAATCAAAGTTTTTGGAAACCAGATCTAAGATACTTAAGCTATGTGAAAAAACAAACCGCAACCTCTAAAAAACCCTTCAACTAAAAATTACATCCTTAATAAGTTCTTAAAAAACAAGTTCTGCCATAGAAAATAAACCCGAATTTTCCCGAGTTTTTAAAGTCAAAATTTGGAAAAAAAAATCTCACAACAATCAACAATTTTGCATTAAAAAGCTTTACCCAGGCGGTAGGCTAAAACCACAAACAGTTTGGATCCATTTTATAGCAGTATCAATCAACTTTTCAGATAATTACAGCCAGATCTAAGATACTTAAGCTAAGTGAAAAAACAAATCGCTACCTCTGAAAAAACCTTACAAAAATATACTTTCTTAATAAATTGTTTAAAAAAAAAGTTCTGCCATAGAAAATAAACCCGACTCTTCGCGAGTTTTAAAAGTCAACATTTCGTAAAAAATACCTCACAAAAATCAACATTTTTGAATTTCAAAGCTTTACCCAAACGGTAGGCCAAAACAATACAGAGGTTGGATCCACTTTATAGCAGTATCAATCAACATTTCAGATAATCAAAGTTCTTTACTACCAGATCTAAGATACTTAAGTTATGTGAAAAAACAAACCGCAACCACTGAAAAAACCTTAAACTAAAAATTACATCCTTAATAAGTTTTTAAAAAACAAGTTCTGCCATAGAATATAAACCCGACTCTTCACGAGTTTTTAAAGTCAAACTTTCGAAATAAAAAAAATCTCACAACAATCAACGTTCTTGCATTCCAAAGCTTTTTCGAGACGGTAGGCCAAAACCGCAAACAGTTTGGATCTATTTTATAGCATTATCAATCAACTTTTCAGATAATCAAAGTTTTTTACAACCAAAATTAAGACTTACTTAAGTTATGTGAAAAAACAAACCACAACCTCTGAAAAAACAAGAAACTTAAAATTACTTCCTTAATACGTTCAGAAAAAACAAGTTCTGCCATAGAAAATAAACCCGACTCTTCCCGAGTTTTTAAAGTCAAAATTTCTTACAAAATACCTCACAAAAATCAACATTTTTCATTTCAAAGCTTTACCCAGACGGTAGGCCAAAACCACACAGAGTTTGGATCCATTTTATAGCAGTATCAATCAACTTTTCAGATAATCAAAGTTTTTTACAACCAAAATTAAGACTTACTTAAGTTATGTGAAAAAACAAACCGCAACCACTGAAAAAACCTTAAACTAAAAATTACATCCTTAAAAAGTTCTTAAAAAACAAGTTCTGCCATAGAAAATAAACCCGAATTTTCCCGAGTTTTTAAAGTCAAAATTTCGTACAAAATACCTCACAAAAATCAACATATTTCATTTCAAAGCTTTACCCAGACGGTAGGCCAAAACCACACAGAGTGTGGATCCATTTTATTGCAGTATCAATCAACTTTTCAGATAATCAAAGTTTTTTACAACCAAAATTAAGACTTACTTAAGTTATGTGAAAACACAAACCGCAACCACTGAAAAAACCTTAAACTAAAAATTACATCCTTAATAAGTTCTTAAAAAACAAGTTCTGCCATAGAAAATAACACGAATTTTCCCGAGTTTTTAAAGTCAAAATTTGGAAAAAAAAAACTCACAACAATCAACATTTTTGCATTTCAAAGCTTTACCCAGACGGTAGGCCAAAACCACACAGAGTTTGGATCCATTTTATAGCAGTATCAATAAACATTTCAGATAATCAAAGTTTTTTACAACCAAAATTAAGATACTTAAGTTATGTGAAAAACCAAACTGCAACCTCTGAAAAAACATTTAACTATAAGTTACAAAATTGCTAATTCTTAAAAAACAAGTTCTGCCATAGAAAATGAAACTGACTTTTCCCAAGATTTTAAAGTCAAAATTTTGAAAAAAAAAAATCTCACAACAATCAACATTTTTGCATTTCAAAGCTTTTCCGAGACGGTAGGCCAAAACCACAGACAGTTTGGATCCATTTTATAGCAGTATCAATAAACTTTTCAGATAATCAAAGTTCTTTACAACCAGATCTAAGATACTTAAGTTATGTGAAAAAACAAACCGCTCCTTCTAAAAAAACCTTAAACAAAGAGGTACAAACTTTGAAAATTCTTAAAAGAAAAGTTCTGCCATAGAAAATAAACCCGACTTTTCCCGAATTTTTAGAGTCAAAATTTCGTTCAAAATACCTCACAAAAATCAACATTTTTGCATTACAAAGCTTTACCCAGGCGGTAGGCCAAAACCACAGACAGTTTGGATCCATTTTATGGTAGTATCAATCAACTTTTCAGATAATCAAAATTCTTTACAACCAGATCTAAGATACTTAAGTTATGTGAAAAAACAAACCGCTCCTTCTAAAAAAACCTTAAACAAAAAGGTACAATTTTTGAAAATTCTTAAAAGAAAAGTTCTGCCATAGAAAAAAACCCGACTTTTCCCGAATTTTTAAAGTTAAAATTTCGTACAAAATACCTCACAAAAATCAACATTTTTGCATTACAAAGCTTTACCCAGGCGGTAGGCCAAAACCACAGACAGTTTGGGTCCATTTTATAGCAGTATCAATCAACTTTTCAGATAATCAAAGTTCTTTACAACCATATCTAAGATACTTAAGTTATGTGAAAAAACAAACCGCAACCACTGAAAAAACCTTAAAAAAAATATACTTTCTTATTAAATTGTTAAAAAAAAATGTCTGCCATAGAAAATAAACCCGACTCTTCGCGGGTTTTTAAAGTCAACATTTCGTAAAAAATACCTCACAAAAATCAACATTTTTGCATTACAAAGCTTTACCCAGGCGGTAGGCCAAAACCACAGAGAGTTTGGATCCATTTTATAGCAGTATCAATCAACTTTTCAGATAATCAATATTTTTTTAGAACCAAAATTAAGATACTTAAGTTATGTGAAAAAACAAACCGCAACCTCTGAAAAAACCTTAAACTAAAAATTACTAAATTGCTAGTTCTTAAAAAACATGTTCTGCCATAGAATATAAACCCGACCCTTCACGAGTTTTTAAGTCAAAATTTCGAAATCAAAAAATCTCACAACAATCAAAGTTCTTGCATTCCAAAGCTTTTCTGAGACGGTAGGCCAAAACCGCAAACAGTTTGGATCCATTTTATAGCATTATCAATCAACTTTTCAGATAATCAAAGTTTTTTACAACCAAAATTAAGACTTACTTAAGTTATGTGAAAAAACAAACCGCAACCTCTGAAAAAACCTTAAACTAAAAATTACATCCTTAATAAGTTCTTAAAAAACAAGTTCTGCCATAGAAAATAAACCCGAATTTTCCCGAGTTTTTAAAGTCAAAATTTGGAAAAAAAAAATCTCACAACAATCAACAATTTTGCATTACAAACCTTTACCCAGACGGTAGGCCAAAACTACACAGAGTTTGGATCCATTTTATAGCAGTATCAATCAACTTTTCAGATAATCAAAGTTTTTGGAAACCAGACCTAAGATACTTAAGCTATGTGAAAAACAAACCGCAACCTCTAAAAAAAACCTAAAACTAAAAATTACATTCTTCATAAGTTCTTAAAAAAAGGTCTACCATAGAAAATAAACCCGACTGATCCCGAGTTTTTAAAGTCAAAATTTCAAAAAAAAAAAATCTCACAACTATCAACAATTTTGCATTACAAAGCTTTACCCAGGCGGTAGGCCAAACCACATAGAGTTTAGATCCACTTTATAGCCGTATCAATAAACTTTTAAGAGCAGATCTAAGATAATTATAGTATGTAAAAAAACAACAGCTTCCTCTAAACAACCTTAAACAAAATATAACATACTTTAGAAATTCTTCAAAAAAAGTTCTGCCCTAGAAAATAAACCCGACTTTTCCCGAGTTCTTAAAGTAAAATTTCGAAAAAAAAATCTCACAACAATCAACAATTTTGCATTACAAAGATTTACCCAGGCCAAACCCACAACAGTTTCGATCCATTTTATAGCAGAATCAATCAACTTTTCAGATAATCAAAGTTTTTTACAACCAAAATTAAGATACTTAAGTTATGTGAAAAAACAAACCGCAACCTCTGAAAAAACCTTAAACTAAAAATTACAAAATTGCTAGTTTTTAAAAAACAAGTTCTGCCATAGAAAATAAAACCGACTTTTCCCGAGTTCTTAAAGTCCAAATTTCGAAAAAAAAATCTCACAACAATCCACAATTTTGCATTACAAAGCTTTTCCGAGACGGTAGGCCAAAACCACAGACAGTTTGGATCCATTTTATAGCAGTATCAATCAACTTTTCAGATAATCAAAGTTTTTTACAACCAAATTTAAGATACTTAAGTTATCTGAAAAAAATAACCGCAACCTCTGAAAAAACCTTAAATTAAAAATTCCTAAATTGCTAGTTCCTAAAAAACGAGTTCTGCCATAGAAAATAAAACCGACTCTTCACGAGAATTTAAAGTCAACATTTCGTAAAAAATACCTCACAAAAATCAACATTTTTGAATTTCAAAGCTTTACCCAGACGGTAGGCCAAAACCGCAAACAGTTTGGATCCATTTAATAGCAGTATCAATCAACTTTTCAGATAATCAAAGTTTTTTTAAACCAGATCTAAGATACTTAAGCTATGTGAAAAAACAAACCGCAGCCTCTGAAAAAACCTAAAACTAAAAATTACATCCTTCATAAGTTCTTAAAAAAAAGGTCTACCATAGAAAATAAACCCGACATTTCCCGAGTTTTTAAAGTCAAAATTTCGAAAAAAAAAAATTCTCGCAAAAATCAAAATTTTGGCATTTCAAAGCTTTACCCAGACGGTCAGCCAAAACCACACAGAGTTTGGATCCATTTTATAGCAGTATCAATCAACTTTTTAGATAATCAAAGTTTTTGGAAACCAGACCTAAGATACTTAAGCTATGTGAAAAACAAACCGCAACCTCTAAAAAAAACCTAAAACTAAAAATTACATTCTTCATAAGTTCTTAAAAAAAGGTCTACCATAGAAAATAAACCCGACTGATCCCGAGTTTTTAAAGTCAAAATTTCGAAAAAAAAAAATCTCACAACAATCAACAATTTTGCATTACAAAGCTTTACCCAGGCGGTAGGCCAAACCACATAGAGTTTAGATCCACTTTATAGCCGTATCAATAAACTTTTAAGAGCAGATCTAAGATAATTATAGTATGTAAAAAAACAACAGCTTCCTCTAAACAACCTTAAACAAAATATAACATACTTTAGAAATTCTTCAAAAAAGTTCTGCCCTAAAAAATAAACCCGACTTTTCCCGAGTTCTTAAAGTCAAAATTTCGAAAAAAATTTCTCACAACAATCCACAATTTTGCATTACAAAGATTTACCCAGGCCAAACCCACAACAGTTTCGATCCATTTTATAGCAGAATCAATCAACTTTTCAGATAATCAAAGTTTTTTACAACCAAAATTAAGATACTTAAGTTATGTGAAAAAACAAACCGCAACCTCTGAAAAAACCTTAAACTAAAAATTACAAAAATGCTAGTTCTTAAAAAACAAGTTCTGCCATAGAAAATAAAACCGACTTTTCCCGAGTTTTTAAAGTCAAAATTTGGAAAATAACACCTCACAAAAATCAACATTTTTGAATTTCAAAGCCTTACCCAAACGGTAGGCCAAAACCACACAGAGGTTTATAGCACTTTATAGCAGTATTAATCAACTTTTTAGATAATCAAAGTTTTTTAAACCAGATCTAAGATACTTAAGCAATGTGAAAAAACAAACCGCAACCTCTGAAAAAACCTAAAACTAAAAATTACATCCTTCATAAGTTCTTAAAAAAAAGGTCTACCATAGAAAATAAACCCGACTGTTCCCGAGTTTTTAAAGTCAAAATTTCGATAAAAAAATGTCACAACAATCAACAATTTTGCATTACAAAGCTTTACCCAGACGGTAGGCCAAAACCACACAGAGTTTGGATCCATTTGATAGCAGTATCAATCAACTTTTCAGATAATCAAAGTTTTTTACAACCCCAATTAAGATACTTAAGTTATGTAAAAAACAAACCGCAACCTCTGAAAAAACCTTAAACTAAAAATTACAAAATTGCTAGTTCTTAAAAAACAAGTTCTGCCATAGAAAATAAAACCGACTTTTCCCGAGTTTTTAAAGTAAAAATTTCGAAAACAAAAAATCTCACAACAATCAACATTTTTGAATTTCAAAGCTTTA
>NW_022996224.1:0-7341 GCF_900245975.1 Drosophila guanche | reverse complement strand
GTAATAAATACCTCACAAAAATCAACATTTTTGCATTTCAAAGCTGTATATTTCCCAGACGGTAAAGCAAAACCACAAAGTGTTTTGAACCAAAACCACACAGAGTTTGGATCCACTTGATAGCAGTATGAATAAACTTTTCAGATAAACAAAGTTCCATACAACCAGATCTAAGATAACTGGTTATGTGAAAAAAAACCGCAACCTCTGAAAAAACATTAAACTAAAAATAACATCTTTTATAAGATCCTGAAAAACAAGTTCTGCCATAGAAAATAAAACCGACTTTTCCCGAATTTTTAAGGTAAAAATTTCGAAAACAAAAAATCTCACACCAATCAACGTTTTTGCATTTCAAAGCTTTCCGAGACGGTAGGTCAAAACCGCAAACAGTTTGGATCCATTTTATAGCAGTATCAATCAACTTTTCAGATAATCAAAGTTTTTTACAACCAAAATTAAGATACTTAAGTTATGTAAAAAAACAAACCGCAACCTCTGAAAAAACCTTAAACTTAAAATTACTTCCTTAATAAGTTCTTAAAAAACAAGTTCTGCCATATAAAATAAACCCGACTTTTCCCGAGTTTTTAAAGTCAAAATTTGAACAAAAAAAATCTCACAACAATCACCGTTATTGCATTTCAAAGCTTTACCCAGACGGTATGCCAAAACCACACAGAGTTTGGATCCATTTTATAGCAGTATCAATCAACTTTTCAGATAATCAAAGCTTTTTACAACCAAAATTAAGATACTTAAGTTATGTTTAAAAAACAAACCGCAACCTCTGAAAAAACCTTAAACTAATAATTACAAAATTGCTAGTTCTTAAAAAACAAGTTCTGAAATAGAAAACGGTAGAAAATAAACCCGACTTTTCCCGAGTTTTTAAAGTTAAAATATCGAAAAAAAAATCTCATTTCAATCAACATTTTTGCATTTCAAATCCTTACCCAGGCGGTAGGCCAAAACCACAAACAGTTTGGATCCATTTAATAGCAGTATCAATCAACTTTTCAGATAATCAAAGCTTTTTACAACCACAATTAAGATACTTAAGTTATGTGAAAAAACACACCGCAACCAATGAAAAATCAAAGAAATCAAAGTTCTTTACAACCAGGCCTAAGATGGTTAAGTTATGTGAAAAAACAAACCGAAACTTCTAAAAAACCTTAAAGAAAAAAGTAACAAACTTTGAAAATTCTTAGAAGAAAAGTTCTGCCATAGAAAATAAAACCAACTTTTCCCGAGTTTTTAAAGGCAAAATTTCGAAGAAAAAAAATCACACAACAATCCACATTTCTGCATTTCAAAGCTTTTCTGAGACGGTAGGCCAAAAACCACAAAGAGTTTGGATCCACTTTATAGCAGTATCAATCAACTTTTCAGATATTCAAAATTTTTTACAACCAAAATTCAGATTCTTAAGTTATGTGAAAAAACAAACCGCAACCTCTGAAAAAACCTTAAACTAAAAATTACATCCTTAATATGTTCCTAAAAAACAAGTTCTGCCATAGAAAATAAACCCAACTCTTTCCGAGTTTTTAAAGTCCAAATTTCGTAATAAATACCTCACAAAAATCAACATTTTTGCATATCAAATCTGTATATTTCCCAGACGGTAAAGCAAAACCACAAAGTGTTTTGAACCAAAACCACACAGAGTTTGGATCCACTTGATAGCAGTATGAATAAACTTTTCAGATAAACAAAGTTCCATACAACCAGATCTAAGACAACTAGGTTATGTGAAAAAAAACAAACCTCAACCTCTGAAAAAACCTTAAACTAAAAATAACATCCTTAATAAGTTCCTGAAAAACAAGTTCTGCCATAGAAAATAAAACCGACTTATCAAAATTGTTAAGGTCCAAATTTGGAAAAAAAAATCTCACAACAATCAACGTTTTTGAATTTCAAAGCCTTTCCGAGACGGAAGGCCAAAACCACAAACAGTTTGGATCCATTTTATATCAAAATCAATCAACTTTTCAGATAATCAAAGTTTTTTACAACCAAAATTAAGATACTTAAGTTATGTGAAAAAAAAAACCGCAACCTCTGAAAACACCTTAAACTTAAAATTACTTTCTTAATAAGTTCTTAAAAAAACAAGTTCTGCCATAGAAAATAAACCCGACTTTTCCCGAGTTTTTAAAGTCAAAATATCGAAAAAAAAATCTCACATCAATCAACATTTTTGCATTTTAAAGCTTTACCCAGACGGTAGGCCAAAACCACACAGAGTTTGGATCCATTTTATAGCAGAATCAATCAACTTTTCAGATAATCAAAGTTTTTTACAACCAAAATTCAGATTCTTAAGTTATGTGAAAAAACAAACCGCAACCTCTGAAAAAACCTTAAACTAAAAATTACATCCTTAATAAGTTCCTAAAAAACAAGTTCTGCCATAGAAAATAAACCCGACTTTTCCCGAGTTTTTAAAGTGAAAAAAATATCGAAAAAAATATCTCACATCAATCAACATTTTTGCATTTCAAAGCTTTACCCAGACGGTAGGCCAACACCACACAGAGTTTGCATCCACTTTATAGCAGTATCAATCAACTTTTCAGATAATCAAAGTTTTTTACAAACCAAATTATGGGAAAAAAACAAACCGCAACCTCTGAGAAAACCTTAATCTAAAAATTACATTCTTAATAAGTTCTTAAAAAAAACAAGTTCTGCCATAGAAAGTAAACCCGACTTTTCCCAAGTTTTTAAAATCAAAATTTCGTAAAAAAATACCTCACAAAAATCAACATGTTTGCATTTCAAAGCTTTACCCAGACGATAGGCCAAAACCACACAGAGTTTGGATCCACTTTATAGCAGTATCAATTATCTTTTCAGATAATCAAAGTTCTTTACAACCAGATCTAATATACTTAAGTTATGGGAAAAAAACAAACCGCAACCTCTGAGAAAACCTTAAACTAAAAATTACATCCTTAATAAGTTCATAAAAAACAAGTTCTGCCATAGAAAGTAAACCCGACTTTTCCCGAGTTTTTAAAGTAAAAATATCGAAAAAAAAATCTCACATCAATCAACATTTCTGCATTTCAAAGCTTTAACCGGACGGTAGGCCAAAACCACACAGTTTGGATCCATTTTATAGCAGTATCAATAAACTTTTCAGATAATCAAAGTTTTTTACAACCAAAATTAAGATACTTAAGTTATGTAAAAAAACATCCTTAATAAGTTCCTAAAAAACAAATTCTGCCATAGAAAATAAACCCGACTCTTCCCGAGGTTTTGAAGTCAAAATTGCGTAATAAATTAGTCACAAAAATCAACAATTTTGCATTTCAAAGCTTTACCCAGACGGTAGGCCAAAACCACACAGAGTTTGGATCCACTTTATAGCAGTATCTATCAACTTTTTAGATAATCAAAGTTTTTTACAAACCAAATTATGTGAAAAAAACAAACCGCAACCTCTGAGAAAACCTTAATCTAAAATTTCGTAATTAATACCTCACAAAAATCAACATTTTTGTATTTCAAGGCTTTACCCAGACGGTAGGCCAAAACCACAAACAGTTTGGATCCATTTAATAGCAGTATCAATCAACTTTTCAGATAATCAAAGTTTTTTACAACCAAAATTAAGGTTCTTAAGTTATGTGCAAAAACATCCTTAATAAGTTCCTAAAAAACAAATTCTGCCATAGAAAATAAACCCGACTCTTCCCGAGGTTTTGAAGTCAAAATTGCGTAATAAATTAGTCACAAAAATCAACAATTTTGCTTTTCAAAGCTTTACCCAGACGGTAGGCCAAAACCACACAGAGTTTGGATCCACTTTATAGCAGTATCTATCAACTTTTCAGATAATCAAAGTTTTTTACAACCAAAATTAAGATACTTAAGTTATGTGAAAAAACAAACCACAACCTCTGAAAAAAAATTAAACTAAAAATTACATACTTAATAAGTCCTTAAAAGAGAAGTTCTGCCATACAAAATAAACCCGACTTTTCCCGAGTTTTTAAAGTCAAAATTTCGAACAAAAATTGCACAACCATCAACGTTTTTGCATTTCAAAGCTTTACCCAGACGGTAGGCCAAAACCACACAGATTGGATCCATTTTATAGCAGTATCAATCAACTTTTCAGATAATCAAAGTTTTTTACAACCAAAATTAAGATACTTAAGTTATGTAAAAAAACAAACCGCAACCTCTGAAAAAACCTTAAACTAAAAATGCCAAAATTACTGTTACTTAAAAAACAAGTTCTGCCATAGAAAATAAAACCGACTTTTCCCGAATTTTTAAAGTCCAAATTTCGAAAAAAAAAAAATTTCAAAACAATCAACATTTTTGAATTTCAAAGCCTTTCCGAGACTGTAGGCCAAAACCACAAACAGTTTGGATCCATTTTATAGCAGTATCAATCAACTTTTCAGATAATCAAAGTTTTTTACAACCAAAATTAAGGTTCTTAAGTTATGTGAAAAAACATCCTTAATAAGTTCCTAAAAAACAAGTTCTGCCATAGAAAATAAACCCGACTCTTCCCGAGGGTTTGAAGTCAAAATTGCGTAATAAATTAGTCACAAAAATCAACATTTTTGCATTTTAAAGCTTTACCCAGACGGTAGGCCAAAACCACACAGAGTTTGGATCCATTTTATAGCAGTATCAATCAACTTTTCAGATAATCAAAGTTTTTTACAAACCCAATTATGTGAAAAAAACAAACCGCAACCTCTGAGAAAACCTTAATCTAAAAATTACATTCTTAATAAGTTCTTAAAACACAAATTCTGCCATATAAAATAAAGCCGACTCTTCCAGAGGCTTTAAAGTCAAAATTTCGAAAAAAAAAAAATCTCACAACAATCAACATTTTTGCATTTCAAAGCTTTACCCAGACGGTAGGCCAAAACCACACATAGTTTGGATCCACTTTATAGCAGTATCAATCAACTTTTCAGATAATCAAAGTTCTTTACAAACACGTCTAAGATACTTAAATTATGTGAAAAAACAAACAGATACTTCTTAAAAACCTTAAACAAAAAAGTACAAACTTTGAAAATTCTTAAAAGAAAAGTTCTGCCATAGAAAATAAACCCGACTTTTCCCGAATTTTGAAAGTAAAAATTTTGTACAAAATACGTCAACAAAATCAACATTTTTGCATTTCAAAGCTTTACCCAGACGGTAGGCCAAAACCACAAAAAGTTTTGATCCATTTTAAAGCAGAATTTATCAACTTTTCAGATAATCAAAATTGTTTGCAACCAGATCTAAGATACTGAAGTTATGTAAAAAAACAAACCGCAACCTCTGAAAAAACCTTAAACTAAAAATTACATCCCTAATAAGTTCCTAAAAAACAAGTTCTGCTATAGAAAATAAACCCGAGTTTTTAAAGTCAAAATTTCGTAAAAAATATCTCACAAAAATCAACATTTTTGCATTTCAAAGCTTTGCCCAGACGGTAGGCCAAAACCACCCAGAGTTTGGATCCACTTTATAGCAGTATCAATCAACTTTTCAGATAATCAAAGTTCTTTACAACCAGGTCTAAGATACTTAAGTTATGTGAAAAAACAAACCGCGACTTCTAAAAAACCTTAAACGAAAAAGTACAAACTTTGAAAAGTCTTAAAAGAAAAGTTCTGCCATTTAAAATAAACCCGACTCTTCCCGAGGTTTTAAAGTCAACATTTCGAGAAAAAAAAATCTCACAAGAAGCAACATTTTTGCATATCAAAGCTTTACCCAGACGGTAGGCCAAAACCACACAGAGTTTGGATCCATTTTATAGCAGTATCAGTCAACTTTTCAGATAATCAAAGTTTTTTGCAACCAGATCTAAGATACTTAAGTTATGTGTAAAAACAAAACGCAACCTCTGAAAGAACCTTAAACTAAAAATAACATCCTTAATAAATTCTTAAAAACAAGTTCTGCCATAGAAAATATACTCGACTTTTCCCGAGTTTTATAAGTCAAAATTATGAAAAAAAAAATCTCACAACAATCAAAATTTTTGCATTTCGAAGGTGTATATTTACCAGACGGTAAGGCAAAATCACAAAGTGTTTGGATTCACTTTTTATCTCCATCAATCAGATTTTCAGACAATGATAGTTCTTTAGAACCAGATCTAAGATACTTAAGTTATGTGAACTAAAAATTAAAAAATTACTATTTCTTAAAAAACAAGTTCTGCCATAGAAAATAAGCATGACTTTTCCCGAGTTTTTAATGTCAAAATTTCGTAAAAAATACCTTAAAAAAATCAACATTTTTGCATTTCTAAGGTGTATATTTCCCAGACGGTAAGGCAAAACCACAAACTGTTTGGATTCACTTTATAGCAGTATCAATCAACTTTTCAGATAATCAAAGTTTGTTACAACCAAAATTAAGATACTTAAGTTATGTGAAAAAACAAACCGCAACCTCTGAAAGAACCTTAAACTAAAACTTACCTCCTTAATAAGTTCCTAAAAAACAAGTTCTGCCATAGAAAATAAAACCGACTTTTCCAGAGTTTTAAAGTCATAATTTCGAAGAAAAAAAATCTCACAACAATCAATATTTTTGCATTTCATAGCTTTACCCAGACGGTAGGCCAAAACCACAAACAGATTGGATGCATTTTATAGCAGAATCAATCAACTTTTCAGATAATCAAAGTTTTTTACAACCAAAATTAAGATACTTAAGTTATGTGAAAAAACAAAGCGCAACCTCTGAAAAAAACCTTAAAATTAAAATTACTTCCTTAATAAGTTCTTAAAAGACAAGTTCTGCCATAGAAAGTAAACCCGACTTTTCCCGAGTTTATAAAGTCAAAATTTGGAAGAAAAAAAAATCTCACAACAATCAACATTTTTGCATTTCATAGCTTTACCCAGACGGTAGGCCAAAACCACAAAAAGTTTGGATCCATTTTAAAGCAGAATCTATCAACTTTTCAGATAATCAAAATTTTTTGCAACCAGATCTAAGATACTTAAGTTATGTGAAAAAACAAACCGCAACCTCTGAAAAAACCTTAAACTAAAACTTACCTCCTTAATAAGTTCCTAAAAAAACAAGTTCTGCCATAGAAAGTAAACCCGACTTTTCCCGAGCTTTTAAAATCAAAATTTGGAAAAAAAAAAATCTCACAACAATCAACATTTTTGCATTTCATAGCTTTACCCAGACGGTAGGCCAAAACCACAAACAGTTTGGATGCATTTTATAGCAGTATCAATCAACTTTTCAGATAATCAAAGTTTTTTACAACCAAAATTAAGATACTTAAGTTATGTGAAAAACAAACCGCAACCTCTGAAAAAACCTTAAACT
>NW_022996223.1:6760-7353 GCF_900245975.1 Drosophila guanche | reverse complement strand
AAAAAATATGCCCCACCCCATTCCGCCCCCGCAAAAGGGCGAAAACCTTCCAAATCTAAAATCTTAAAGATAGAAGAAAACTAAAAACGCCATTCTGTAGGGAATGGTCATATCTATCAGATCAATAAATTGGGATGCGATTGGATCATTATTATAGCCAGAAAGAAGAAATTAATTAGCAGTGGCTAAACCCACACTGTCCTGCAGCTTTTGTTGTTCTTTTCACATTCTCTCATTCACACTCTGCTTCACTCGGCCTCTGCCGACCCCCTGCCTCTGCCTACTTTAAACCACCCCCCCCCCCCCCCCCTCACGCAGCTTATATTTTTTTTATACCCGGTACTCGAAGAGTAAATAGGGTATATTGTATTTGTGCACGAAGTTAATGTATGTCACACACAGAAGGAATCGTTTCCGACCCCATGAAGAGTATATATTCTTGATCACCATCAATAGCCGAGTCGATTGAGCCCTGTCTGTCCGTCCGTCTGTCCTTCCGTCTGTCCGTCCGTCTTGTTGAGCACCTGAATCTCAGAGACTATAAAAGCTAGAGCTACCAAATTTTGCATCCAGACTTCTGTATGCTCACACTG
>NW_022996223.1:0-554 GCF_900245975.1 Drosophila guanche | reverse complement strand
CCCGGTACTCAAAGAGTAAATAGGGTATATTGTATTTGTGCACAAAGTTAATGTATGTAACACACAGAAGAATTCGTTTCCGACCCCATAAAGTGTATATATTCTTGATCACCATCAATAGCCGAGTCGATTGAGCCCTGTCTGTCCGTCCGTCTGTCCTTCCGTCTGTCCGTCCGTCTTGTTGAGCACCTAAATCTCAGAGACTATAAAAGCTAGAGCCACCAAATTTTGCATCCAGACTTCTGTATGCTCACATTGTTACAAGTGTATTTAAAAAATGTTCCCCGCCCCCATCCGCCCCCGCAAAGGTGCGAAAACCTCCCAAATCTACAATTTTAAAGATAGAAGAAAACTAAAAACGCCATTCTGTAGGGAATGGCCATATCTATCAGATCACCAAATTGGGATCCGAGTGGATCATTATTATAGCCAGAAAGAAGAAATTAATTAGCAGTGGCTAAACCCACACTGTCCTGCAGCTTTTGTTGTTCTTTTCACATTCTCTCATTCACACTCTGCTTCACTCGGCCTCTGCCGTCCCCCTGCCTCTGCCT
>NW_022996222.1:6786-7360 GCF_900245975.1 Drosophila guanche | reverse complement strand
GAATGAGAGAATGTGAAAAGAACAACAAAAGCTGCAGGACATTGTGGGTTTAGCCACTGCTAATTAATTTCTTCTTTCTGGCTATAATAATGATCTAATCGGATCCCAATTTGGTGATCTGATAGATATGGCCATTCCCTACAGAATGGCGTTTTTAGTTTTCTTTTATCTTTAAAATTGTAGATTTGGGAGGTTTCGCAATTTTGTGTGGTCGGAAGGGGGGGGGGCACATTTTTTAAATACACTTGTAACAGTGTAAGCATACAGAAGTCTGGATGCAGAATTTGGTAGCTCTAGCTTTTATACTCTGTGAGATTCAGGTGCTCAACAAGACGGACGGACATACGGACGGACAGACGGACGGACAGACGGACGGACAGACGGACAGACAGACAGGGCTCAATCGACTCTTCTATTGATGGTGATCAAGAATATATACACTTAATGGGGTCGGAAACGATTCCTTCTGTGTGTTACATACATTAACTTTGTGCACAAATACAATATACCCTATTTACTCTTCGAGTACCGGGTATAAAACAAATATAAGCTGCGTGAAGGGGGGGGGGGGGGG
>NW_022996222.1:0-594 GCF_900245975.1 Drosophila guanche | reverse complement strand
GTTAAAAGACGGAAGAGGCAGAGGGACGGCAGAGGCAGAGGCAGAGGCCGAGTGAAGCAGAGTGTGAATGAGAGAATGTGAAAATAACAACAAAAGCTGCAGGACAGTGTGGCTTTAGCCACTGCTAATTAATTTCTTCTTTCTGGCTATAATAATGATCTAATCGGATCCCAATTTGGTGATCTGATAGATATGGCCATTCCCTACAGAATGGCGTTTTTAGTTTTCTTCTATCTTTAAAATTGTAGATTTGGGAGGTTTTCGCCCTTTTGCGGGGGCGGAATGGGGCGGTGAACATTTTTTAAAAACACTTGTAACAGTGTGAGTATACAGAAGTCTGGATGCAAAATTTGGTGGCTCTAGCTTTTATAGTCTCTGAGATTCAGGTGCTCAACAAGACGGACGGACATACGGACGGACAGACGGACGGACAGACGGACGGACAGACGGACAGACAGACAGGGCTCAATCGACTCGGCTATTGATGGTGATCAAGAATATACACACTTTATGGGGTCGGAAACGATTCCTTCTGTGTGTTACATACATTAATTTTGTGCACAAATACAATATACCCTATTTATTCTTCGAGTA
>NW_022996221.1:6782-7378 GCF_900245975.1 Drosophila guanche | reverse complement strand
CTTATATTTGTTTTATACCCGGTACTCGAAGAGTAAATAGGGTATATTGTATTTGTGCACAAAGTTAATGTATGTAACACACAGAAGGAATCGCTTCCGACCCCATAAAGTGTATATATTCTTGATCACCATCAATAGCCGAGTCGATTGAGCCCTGTCTGTCTGTCCGTCCGTCTTGTTGAGCACCTGAATCTCAGAGCCTATAAAAGCTAGAGCCACCAAATTATGCATCCAGACTTCTGTGTGCTCACACTGTTACAAGTGTATTTAAAAAATGTGCCCCGCCCCATTCCGCCCCCGCAAAAGGGCGAAAACCTCCCAAATCTACAATTTTAAAGATAGAAGAAAACTAAAAACGCCATTCTGTAGGGAATGGTCATATCTATCGGATAAATAAATAGGGATCCGATTGGATCATTATTATAGCCAGAAAGAAGAAATAAATTAGCAGTGGCTAAACCCACACTGTCCTGCAGCTTTTGTTGTTCTTTTCACATTCTCTCATTCACACTCTGCTTCATCCGGCCTCTGCCTCTGCCGTCCCTCTGCCACTGCCGACTTTTAACCACCCCCCCCCCCCCCCCCCCCCCCCCCCC
>NW_022996221.1:0-1264 GCF_900245975.1 Drosophila guanche | reverse complement strand
AAAGTTAATGTATGTTACACACAGAAGGAATCGTTTCCGACCCCATAAAGTGTATAAATTCTTGATCACCATCAATAGCCGAGTCGATTGAGCCCTGTCTGTCCGTCCGTCTGTCCTTCCGTCTGTCCGTCCGTCTTGTTGAGCACCTGAATCTCAGAGACTATAAAAGCTAGAGCCACCAAACTTTGCATCCGGACTTCTGTATGCTCACACTGTTACAAGTGTATTTAAAAAATGTGCCCGCCCCATTCCGCCCCCGCAAAAGGGCGAAAACCTCCCAAATCTACAATTTTAAAGATAGAAGAAAACTAAAAACGCCATTCTGTAGGGAATGGTCATATCTATCAGATAAATAAATTGGGATCCGATTGGATCATTATTATAGCCAGAAAGAAGAAATAAATTAGCAGTGGCTAAACTTAGATTTGTTTTATACCCGGTACTCGAAGAGTAAATAGGGTATATTGTATTTGTGCACAAAGTTAATGTATGTTACACACAGAAGGAATCGTTTCTGTCTGTCCGTCCGTCTTGTTGAGCACCTGAATCTCAGAGACTATAAAAGCTAGACCTACCAAACTTTGCATCCGGACTTCTGTATGCTCACACTGTTACAAGTGTATTTAAAAAATGTGCCCGCCCCATTCCGCCCCCGCAAAAGGGCGAAAACCTCCCAAATCTACAATTTTAAAGATAGAAGAAAACTAAAAACGCCATTCTGTAGGGAATGGTCATATCTATCAGATAAATAAATTGGGATCCGATTGGATCATTATTATAGCCAGAAAGAAGAAATAAATTAGCAGTGGCTAAACTTAGATTTGTTTTATACCCGGTACTCGAAGAGTAAATAGGGTATATTGTATTTGTGCACAAAGTTAATGTATGTTACACACAGAAGGAATCGTTTCCGACCCCATAAAGTGTATAAATTCTTGATCACCATCAATAGCCGAGTCGATTGAGCCCTGTCTGTCCGTCCGTCTGTCCTTCCGTCTGTCCGTCCGTCTTGTTGAGCACCTGAATCTCAGAGATTATAAAAGCTAGACCTACCAAACTTTGCATCCAGACTTCTGTATGCTCACACTGTTACAAGTGTATTTAAAAAATGTTCCCCGCCCCATTCCGCCCCCGCAAAAGGGCGAAAACCTCCCAAATCTACAATTTTAAAGATAGAAGAAAACTAAAAACGCCATTCTGTAGGGAATGGTCATATCTATCAGATAAATAAATTGGGATCCGATTGGATCATTATTATAGCCAG
>NW_022996220.1:6784-7413 GCF_900245975.1 Drosophila guanche | reverse complement strand
GGGGGGGGGGGGGGGGGGGGGGGGGGGGTGGTTTAAATTCGGCAGAGGCAGGGGGTCGGCTGAGGCAGAGGCCGTGTGAAGCAGAGTGTGAATGAGAGAATGTGAAAAGAACAACAAAAGCGTCAGGACAGTGTGGGTTTAGCCACTGCTAATTAATTTCTTCTTTCTGGCTATAATAATGATCCAATCGGATCCCAATTTATTGATCTGATAGATATGACCATTCCCTACAGAATGGCGTTTTTAGATTTCTTCTATCTTTAAAATTGTAGATTTGGGAGGTTTTCGCCCTTTTGCGGGGGCGGAATGGGGCGGGGCACATTTTTTAAATACACTTGTAACAGTGTGAACATACAGAAGTCTGGATGTAAAATTTGGTAGCTCTAGCTTTTATAGTCTCTGAGATTCAGGTGCTCAACAAGACGGACGGACAGACGGAAGAACAGACGGACGGACAGACAGGGCTCAATCGACTCGGCTATTGATGGTGATCAAGAATATATACACTTTATGGGGTCGTAAACAATTCCTTCTGTGTGTTACATACATTAACTTTGTGCACAAATACAATATACCCTATTTACTCTTCGAGTACCGGGTATAAAACAAATATAAGCTGCGTGAGGGGG
>NW_022996220.1:0-1236 GCF_900245975.1 Drosophila guanche | reverse complement strand
GTCGGCAGAGGCAGAGGCCGAGTGAAGCAGAGTGTGAATGAGAGAATGTGAAAAGAACAACAAAAGCTGCAGGACAGTGTGGGTTTAGCCACTGCTAATTAATTTCTTCTTTCTGGCTATAATAATGATCCACTCGGATCCCAATTTTATGATCTGATAGATATGGCCATTCCCTACAGAATGGCATTTTTAGTTTTCTTTTATCTTTAAAATTGTAGATTTGGGAGGTTTTCGCTCTTTTGCGGGGCGGAAGGGGGCGGGGCACATTTTTTAAATACACTTGTAACAGTGTGAGCATACAGAAGTCTGGATGCAAAATTTTGTGGCTCTAGCTTTTATAGTCTCTGAGATGCAGGTGCTCAACAAGACGGACGGACAGACGGACGGACAGACGGTCAGACGGACAGTCGGACAGACATACAGGGCTCAATCGACTCGGCTATTGATGGTGATCAAGACGGCTGGGGGGGGGGTGGTTTAAAGTCGGCAGAGGCAGAGGACGAGTGAAGCAGAGTGTGAATGAGAGAATGTGAAAAGAACAACAAAAGCTGCAGGACAGTGTGGGTTTAGCCGCTGCTAATTAATTTATTCTTTCTTTGTGATCCGATTGGATCCCAATTTATTGATCTGATAGATATGGCCATTCCCTACAGAATGGCGTTCTTAGTTTTCTTTTATCTTTAAAATTGTAGATTTGGGAGGGTTTCGCCCTTTTGCGTGGGCGGAAGGGGGCGGGGCACATTTTTTAAATACACTTGTAACAGTGTGAGCATACAGAAGTCTGGATGCAAAATTTGGTGGCTCTAGCTTTTATAGTCTCTGAGATTCAGGTGCTCAACAAGACGGACGGACAGACGGACGGACAGACGGACGGACAGACAGGGCTCAATCGACTCGTCTATTGATGGTGATCAAGAATATATACACTTTATGGGGTCGGAAACGATTCCTTCTGTGTGTTACATACATTAACTTTGTGCACAAATACAATATAAACTATTTACTCTTCGAGTACCGGGTATAAAACAAATATAAGCTGCCGGATGGGGGGGGGGGGTATTCCCTACAGAATGGCGTTTTTAGTTTTTTTCTATCTTTAAAATTGTAGATTTGGGAGGGTTTCGCCCTTTTGCGTGGGCGGAAGGGGGCGGGGCACATTTTTTAAATACACTTGTAACAGTGTGAGCATACAGAAGTCTGGATGCAAAATTTGGTGGCTCTAGCTTTTATAGTCTC
>NW_022996219.1:6904-7413 GCF_900245975.1 Drosophila guanche | reverse complement strand
AAAGTCCGGTTTTTTGAGCCGTAACCATTCCTGACCGCCTAATTTGGCATGACCTTTCCTATTGACTTCGGGGAGAACGGTGTACACCGGTTTATTTCAACTTTTGGAAAAAGTCCGGTTTTTTGAGCCGTAACCATTCCTGACCGCCTAATTTGGCATGACCTTTCCTATTGACTTCGGGGAGAACGGTGTACACCGGCTTATTTCAACTTTTGGAAAAAGTTCGGTTTTTTGAGCCGTAACCATTCCTGACCGCCAAATTTGGCATGACCTTTCCTATTGACTTCGGGGAGAACGGTGTACACCGGCCTATTTCAACTTTTGGAAAAAGTTCGGTTTTTTGAGCCGTAACCATTCCTGACCGCCTAATTTGGCATGACCTTTCCTATTGACTTCGGGGAGAACGGTGTACACCGGCTTATTTCAACTTTTGGAAAAAGTCCGGTTTTTTGAGCCGTAACCATTCCTGACCGCCTAATTTGGCATGACCTTTCCTATTGACTTCGGGG
>NW_022996219.1:6325-6867 GCF_900245975.1 Drosophila guanche | reverse complement strand
TCCTATTGACTTCGGGGAGAACGGTGTACACCGGTTTATTTCAACTTTTGGAAAAAGTCCGGTTTTTTGAGCCGTAACCATTCCTGACCGCCTAATTTGGCATGACCTTTCCTATTGACTTCGGGGAGAACGGTGTACACCGGCTTATTTCAACTTTTGGAAAAAGTTTGGTTTTTTGAGCCGTAACCATTCCTGACCGAGTAATTTGGCATGACCTTTCCTATTGACTTCGGGGAGAACGGTGTACACCGGTTTATTTCAACTTTTGGAAAAAGTTCGGTTTTTTGAGCCGTAACCATTCCTGACCGAGTAATTTGGCATGACCTTTCCTATTGACTTCGGGGAGAACGGTGTACACCGGTTTATTTCAACTTTTGGAAAAAGTCCGGTTTTTTGAGCCGTAACCATTCCTGACCGCCTAATTTGGCATGACCTTTCCTATTGACTTCGGGGAGAACGGTGTACACCGGTTTATTTCAACTTTTGGAAAAAGTCCGGTTTTTTGAGCCGTAACCATTCCTGACCGCCTAATTTGGCATGAC
>NW_022996219.1:4428-6086 GCF_900245975.1 Drosophila guanche | reverse complement strand
GGCATGACCTTTCCTATTGACTTCGGGGAGAACGGTGTACACCGGCTTATTTCAACTTTTGGAAAAAGTTCGGTTTTTTGAGCCGTAACCATTCCTGACCGCCTAATTTGGCATGACCTTTCCTATTGACTTCGGGGAGAACGGTGTACACCGGCTTATTTCAACTTTTGGAAAAAGTCCGGTTTTTTGAGCCGTAACCTTTGCTGACCGCCTAATTTGGCATGAACTTTCCTATTGACTTCGGGGAGAACGGTGTACACCGGCTTATTTCAACTTTTGGAAAAAGTCCGGTTTTTTGAGCCGTAACCTTTGCTGACCGCCTAATTTGGCATGAACTTTCCTATTGACTTCGGGGAGAACGGTGTACACCGTCTTATTTCAACTTTTGGAAAAAGTTCGGTTTTTTGAGCCGTAACCATTCCTGACCGCCTAATTTGGCATGACCTTTCCTATTGACTTCGGGGAGAACGGTGTACACCGGCTTATTTCAACTTTTGGAAAAAGTTTGGTTTTTTGAGCCGTAACCATTCCTGACCGCCTAATTTGGCATGACCTTTCCTATTGACTTCGGGGAGAACGGTGTACACCGGCTTATTTCAACTTTTGGAAAAAGTTCGGTTTTTTGAGCCGTAACCATTCCTGACCGCCTAATTTGGCATGACCTTTCCTATTGACTTCGGGGAGAACGGTGTACACCGGCTTATTTCAACGTTTGGAAAAAGTTCGGGTTTTTGAGACGTAACCATTGCTGACCACCTAATTTGGCATGAACTTTCCTATTGACTTCGGGGAGAACGGTGTACACCGGCTTATTTCAACTGTTGGAAAAAGTCCGGTTTTTTGAGCCGTAACCATTCCTGACCGCCTAAATTGGCATGACCTTTCCTATTGACTTCGGGGAGAACGGTGTACACCGGCTTATTTCAACTTTTGGAAAAAGTTCGGTTTTTTGAGCCGTAACCATTCCTGACCGCCTAATTTGGCATGACCTTTCCTATTGACTTCGGGGAGAACGGTGTACACCGGCTTATTTCAACTTTTGGAAAAAGTTCGGTTTTTTGAGCCGTAACCATTCCTGACCGCCTAATTTGGCATGACCTTTCCTATTGACTTCGGGGAGAACGGTGTACACCGGTTTATTTCAACTTTTGGAAAAAGTCCGGTTTTTTGAGCCGTAACCATTCCTGACCGCCTAATTTGGCATGACCTTTCCTATTGACTTCGGGGAGAACGGTGTACACCGGTTTATTTCAACTTTTGGAAAAAGTCCGGTTTTTTGAGCCGTAACCATTCCTGACCGCCTAATTTGGCATGACCTTTCCTATTGACTTCGGGGAGAACGGTGTACACCGGTTTATTTCAACTTTTGGAAAAAGTCCGGTTTTTTGAGCCGTAACCATTCCTGACCGCCTAATTTGGCATGACCTTTCCTATTGACTTCGGGGAGAACGGTGTACACCGGTTTATTTCAACTTTTGGAAAAAGTCCGGTTTTTTGAGCCGTAACCATTCCTGACCGCCTAATTTGGCATGACCTTTCCTATTGACTTCGGGGAGAACGGTGTACACCGGTTTATTTCAACTTTTGGAAAAAGTCCGGTTTTTTGAGCCGTAACCATTCCTGACCGCCTAATTTGGCATGACCTTTCCTATTGACTT
>NW_022996219.1:0-1845 GCF_900245975.1 Drosophila guanche | reverse complement strand
TTGTCCGCAACCAACCTTCCGCGTCGACAAGCAAACGTGCACTGAGAATTGGGGCCGACGAGGCATCCTTATATAGTTTCTTTATGTCTGTGAGTCTCTTTGCCCGCCTGTCTCTTTGCCTCTCTCTCTGCCTGCTGTCTCTCTGACTGCATATGTACATAACAACATACATATGTACATACATACATACATACATATGTACATACCTACATACATACATACATACCATACATACCTGCTGTCTCTCTTCCTGTGCCTCTGCCTGTCTCTTTGCCTGTCTCTCTGCCTGCTGTCTCTCTTCCTGTGCCTCTGTCTGTCTCTTTGCCTCCCTCTCTGCCTGTCCCTCTGCTTGCTGTCTCTCTTGCTGTCTCTCTGCCTGTCTCTCTGCCTCCTGTCTCTCTGCCTGTCCCTCTGCCTGCTGTCTCTGTTCCTGTATCTCTGTGATTCTCTTTGCCTGTCTCTCTTGCGGTCTCTCTGCCGGCTGTCTCTCTTCCTGTGCCTCTGCCTTTCTCTTTGCCTGTCTCTCTTCCTGTGCCTCTGTCGGTCTCTTTGCCTCCCTCTCTGCCTGTCCCTCTGCTTGCTGTCTCTCTTCCTTTGTCTCTCTGCCTTCTGTCTCTCTTCCTGTCTCTCTACCTGTCTCTCTGCCTGCTGTCTCTCTTCCTGTGTCTCTCTGCCGGTCTCTCTGCCTGCTGTCTCTGTTCCTGTATCTCGGTGAGTCTCTTTTCCTGTCTCTCTTGCTCGCTGCCTTCGTCTCGTCGTTCCGGTCTCTCTGTCTGTCTCTTTGCCTCTCTCTCTGGCTGTCCCTGTGCCTGCTGTCTCTCTTCCTGTATCTCTGTCTGTCTCTTTCCCTGTCTATTTTCCTCTCTCTCTGCCTGCCTCTCTGCCTGTATGTGACTCCTGTCTCTGCCTGTCTCTCAGCCTGTCTCTCTGCCTGCTGTCTCTCTGCTTGTCTCTTTGCCTGTCCCTCTGCTTGCTGTCTTTCTGACTTCATATGTACATAACCACATAATAGTAGTCTGTGTTCTGAAAAAATAAACATTTAAAAAAAAATTGAAAAAAAAATATTGTCCGCAACCAACCTTCCGCGTCGACAAGCAAACGTGCACTGAGAATTGGGGCCGACGAGGCATCCTTATATAGTTTCATTATGTCTGTGAGTCTCTTTGCCCCTCTCTCTGCCTGCTGTCTCTCTGACTGCATATGTACATAACAACATACATATGTACATACATACATACATACATATGTACATACCTACATATATATATACATACATACATACATACTTTTGCTACATAATAGTAGTCTGTGTTCTGAAAAAATAAACATTTAAAAAAAATTGAAAAAAATTTTGTCCGCAACCAACCTTCCGCGTCGACAAGCAAACGTGCACTGAGAATTGGGGCGACGAGGCATCCTTATATAGTTTCTTTATGTCTGTGAGTCTCTTTGCCTGCCTGTCTCTCTTTCTGTCTCTCTGCCTGTCTTTTTGCCCCTCTCTCTGCCTGTCTCTCTGCCTGATGTCTCTCTTCCTGTGACTCTGTCTGTCTCTTTGACTCTCTCTCTGCCTGTCCCTCTGCCTGCTGTCTCTCTTCCTGTATCTCCGTCTGTCTCTTTCCCTGTCTATTTTCCTCTTTCTCTGCCTGCCTCTCTGCCTGTATGTGCCCCCTCTCTCTGCCTGTCTCTCCGCCTGTCTCTCCGCCTGCTGTCTCTCTGTCTGTCTCTTTGCCTCCCTCTCTGCCTGTCCCTCTGCTTGCTGTCTTTCTGACTGCATATGTACATAACCACATAATAGTAGTCTGTGTTCTGAAAAAATAAACATTTAAAAAAAAATTGAAAAAAAAT
>NW_022996218.1:6504-7431 GCF_900245975.1 Drosophila guanche | reverse complement strand
AATTTCTTCTTTCTGGCTATATTAATGATCCAATCGGATCACAATTTGGTGATCTGATAGATAAGGCCATTCCCTACAGAATGGCGTTTTTAGTTTTCTTTTATCTTTAAAATTTTAGATTTGGGAGGTTTTCGCCCTTTTGCGGGGGCGGAATGGGGCGGGGCACATTTTTTAAATACACTTGTAACAGTGTGAGTATACAGAAGTCTGGATGCAAAATTTGGTGGCTCTAGCTTTTATAGTCTCTGAGATTCAGGTGCTCAACAAGACGGACGGACAGACGGACGGACAGACGGACAGACAGGGCTCAATCGACTCGGTTATTGCTGGTGACCAAGAATATATATACTTTATGGGGTCGGAAACGATTCCTTCTGTGTGTTACATACATTAACTTTGTGCACAAATACAATATACCCTATTTACTCTTCGAGTACCGGGTATAAAACAAATATAAGCTGTGAGGGTGGGTGGGGGGGGGAGTGGTCGGTTTAAAATTGGCAGAGGCAGAGGCCGAGTGAAGCAGAGTGTGAATGAGAGAATGTGAAAAGAACAACAAAAGCTGCAGGACAGTGTGGGTTTAGCCACTGCTAATTAATTTCTTCTTTCTGGCTATAGCAATGATCAATCGGATCCCAATTTGGTGATCTGATAGATATGACCATTCCCTACAAAATGGCGTTTTTAGTTTTCTGCTATCTTTAAAATTGTAGATTTGGGAGGTTTTCGCCCTTTTGCGGTGGCGGAAGGGGGCGGGGCACATTTTTTAAATACACTTGTAACAGTGTGAGCATACAGAAGTCTGGATGCAAAATTTGGTAGGTCTAGCTTTTATAGTCTCTGAGATTCAGGTGCTCAACAAGACGGACGGACAGACGGAAGGACAGACGGACGGACAGACAGGGCTCAATCGACTCGGCTATTGAT
>NW_022996218.1:0-520 GCF_900245975.1 Drosophila guanche | reverse complement strand
GCTGCAGGACAGTGTGGGTTTAGCCACTGCTAATTAATTTATTCTTTCTGGCTATAATAATGATTCAATCGGATCCCATATTATTGATCTGATAGATATGACCATTCCCTACAGAATGACGTTTTTAGTTTTCTTCTATCTTTAAAATTGTAGATTTGGGAGGTTTTCGCCCTTTTGCGGGTGCGGAATGGGGCGGGCAACATTTTTTAAATACACTTGTAACAGTGTGAGCATACAGAAGTCTGGATGCAACATTTGGTGGCTCTAGCTTTTATAGTCTCTGAGATTCAGGTGCTGAACAAGACGGACGGACAGACGGACGGACAGACGGACAGACGGACAGACAGACAGGGCTCAATCGACTCGGCTATTGATGGTGATCAAGAATATATACACTTTATGGGGTCGGAAACGATTCCTTCTGTGTGTTACATACATTAACTTTGTGCACAAATACAATATACCCTATTTACTCTTCGACTACCGGGTATAAAACAAATATAAGCTGCGTGAGGGGGGG
>NW_022996217.1:6615-7438 GCF_900245975.1 Drosophila guanche | reverse complement strand
ATTAGCCTAACATCTATCTTTCCTGCATGCTCGCGACCGGTTCGGTTAATCGCGCCGCGCGTCATGCGGCAGCGCCCCTCGGTCGGTTGGGCGGGAGGAGGGCTGCGTTCTGCTAGGTTCCGCGCGTAACAGGCTTTGGCTTGGTGTCGCATGGGCCACTTGATGGTGCAGTCATTGCATATCAACGTCCAGAATATAAAGTGTATATATTCTTGATCACCATCAATAGCCCTGTCTGTCTGTCCGTCTGTCCGTCCGTCTGTCCGTCCGTCTGTCCATCCGTCTGTCCGTCCGTCTTGTTGAGCACCTGAATCTCAGAGACTATAAAAGCTAGAGCCACCAAATTTTGCATCCAGACTTCTGTATACTCACACTATTACAAGTGTATTTAAAAAATGTGCACCGCCCCATTCCGCCCCCGCAAAAGGGCGAAAACCTCCCAAATCTACAATTTTAAAGATAGAAGAAAACTAAAAACGCCATTCTGTAGGGAATGGTCATATCTATTAGATCGCAAAATTGGGATCCGATTGGATCATTATAATAGCCAGAAAGAAGAAATTAATTAGCAGTGGCTAAACCCACACTGTCCTGCAGCTTTTGTTGTTCTTTTCACATTCTCTCATTCACACTCTGCTTCACTCGGCCTCTGCCTCTGCCGTCCCTCTGCCTCTGCCGTCCCTCTGCCTCTGCCGACTTTTAACCACCCCCCCCCCCCCCCCCCCCCCCCCCCCCCCTCCCCCCCCCCCCCCCCCCCCCCCCCCCCCCCTCCCCCCCCTCCCCCCCCCCCCTCGTGGAGACGCCCCCAGACCAACCCCACCTT
>NW_022996217.1:0-593 GCF_900245975.1 Drosophila guanche | reverse complement strand
CCCCCCCCCCCCCCCCCCCTCACGCAGCTTATATTTGTTTTATACCCGGTACTCGAAGAGTAAATAGGGTATATTGTATTTGTGCACAAAGTTAATGTATGTAACACACAGAAGGAATCGTTTCCGACCCCATAAAGTGTATATATTCTTGATCACCATCAATAGCCGAGTCGATTGAGCCCTGTCTGTCTGTCCGTCTGTCCGTCCGTCTGTCCGTCCGTCTTGTTGAGCACCTGAATCTCAGAGACTATAAAAGCTAGAGCCACCAAATTTTGCATCCAGACTTCTGTATGCTCACACTGTTACAAGTGTATTTAAAAAATGTGCCCCGCCCCCTTCCGCCCCCGCAAAAGGTCGAAAACCTCCCAAATCTACAATTTTAAAGATAGAAGACAACTAAAAATGCCATTCTGTAGGGAATGGCCATATCTATCAGATCACCAAATCCGAGTGGATCATTATTATAGCCAGAAAGAAGAAATTAATTAGCAGTGGCTAAACCCACACTGTCCTGCAGCTTTTGTTGTTCTTTTCACATTCTCTCATTCACACTCTGCTTCACTCGGCCTCTGCCTCTGCCGACTTTTAACCAC
>NW_022996216.1:6903-7458 GCF_900245975.1 Drosophila guanche | reverse complement strand
GTGCTCAACAAGACGGACGGACAGACAGGGCTCAATCGACTCGGCTATTGATGGTGATCAAGAATATATACACTTTATGGGGTCGGAAACGATTCCTTCTGTGTGTTACATACATTAACTTTGTGCACAAATACAATATACCCTATTTACTCTTCGAGTACCGGGTATAAAACAAATATAAGCTGCGTGAGGGGGGGGGTTTGGTTAAAAGTCGGCAGAGGCAGAAGCCGAGTGAAGCAGAGTGTGAATGAGAGAATGTGAAAAGAACAACAAAAGCTGCAGGACAGTGTGGGTTTAGCCACTGCTAATTATTTTATTCTTTCTGGCTATAATAATGATCCAATCGGATCCCAATTTATTGATCTGATAGATATGACCATTCCATACAGAATGGCGTTTTTAGTTTTCTTTTATCTTTAAAAATGTAGATTTGGGAGGTTTTCGCCCTTTTGCGGGGGCGGAAGGGGGCGGGGCACATTTTTTAAATACACTTGTAAAAGTGTGAGCATACAGAAGTCTGGATGCAAAATTTGGTAGCTCTAGCTTTTATAGTCT
>NW_022996216.1:0-592 GCF_900245975.1 Drosophila guanche | reverse complement strand
GGTTTAAAGTCGGCAGAGGCAGAGGGACGGCAGAGGCAGAGGCCGAGTAAAGCAGAGTGTGAATGAGAGAATGTGAAAAGAACAACAAAAGCTGCAGGACAGTGTGGGTTTAGCCACTGCTAATTAATTTATTCTTTCTGGCTATAATAATGATCCAATCGGATCCCAATTTATTGATCTGATAGATATGACCATTCCCTACAGAATGGCGTTTTTAGTTTTCTTCTATCTTTAAAAAATGTAGATTTGGGAAGTTTTCGCCCTTTTGCGGGGGCGGGCACATTTTTTAAATACACTTGTAACAGTGTGAGCATACAGAAGTCTGGATGCAAAATTTGGTGGCTCTAGCTTTTATAGTCTCTGAGATTCAGGTGCTCAACAAGACGGACGGACAGACGGACGGACAGACTGACAGACAGACAGGGCTCAATCGACTCGGCTATTGATGGTGATCAATAATATATACACTTTATGGGGTCGTAAACGATTCCTTCTGTGTGTTACATACATTAACTTTGTGCACAAATACAATATACCCTATTTACTCTTCGAGTACCGGGTATAAAACAAATATAAGCTGCGTGAGGGGGGG
>NW_022996215.1:6840-7463 GCF_900245975.1 Drosophila guanche | reverse complement strand
ACAGTGTGGGTTTAGCCACTGCTAATTAATTTCTTCTTTCTGGCTATAATAATGATCCAATCGGATCCCAATTTGGTGATCTGATAGATATGGCCATTCCCTACAGAATGGCGTTTTTAGTTTTCTTTTATCTTTAAAATTGTAGATTTGGGAGGTTTTCGCCCTTTTGCGGGGCGAAAGGGGGCGGGGCACATTTTTTCGCTCTAGCTTTTATAGTCTCTGAGATTCAGGTGCTCAACAAGACGAACGGACAGACGGAAGGACAGACGGACGGACAGACAGGGCTCAATCGACTCGGCTATTGATGGTGATCAAGAATATATACACTTTATGGGGTCGGAAACTATTCCTTCTGTGTGTTACATAGTTTAACTTTGTGCACAAATACAATATACCCTATTTACTCTTCGAGTACCGGGTATAAAACAAATATAAGCTGTGTGGGGGGGGGGGGGGGGGGGTGGTTTAAACACGGGGGGGGGGGGGGGGGGCGGGGGGGCGGGGGCGGGGGGAGGGGGGGGGGGAGGGGGAGAAGATGAAAAAAAAAAAAAAGGTAGGGGAACGGGGGGTGTTGGAGACTCTCAGTATATTTTCTTTATTTGTGTTTACTATTTATCACATGC
>NW_022996215.1:0-574 GCF_900245975.1 Drosophila guanche | reverse complement strand
GAGGGGGGGGGGGGGGGGGGGGGGGGGGGGGGGTGGTTTAAAGTCGGCAGAGGCAGAGGCCGAGTGAAGCAGAGTGTGAATGAGAGAATGTGAAAAGAATGTGTGGGTTTAGGCACTGCTAATTCATTTCTTCTTTCTGGCTATATTAATGATCCAATCGGATCCCAATTCATTTATCTGATAGATATGGCCATTCCCTACAGAATGGCGTTTTTAGTTTTCTTTTATCTTTAAAATTGTAGATTTGGGAGGTTTTCGCCCTTTTGCGAGGGCGGAAGGGGGCGGGGCACATTTTTTAAATACACTTGTAACAGTGTGAGCATACAGAAGTCTGGATGCAGAATTTGGTGGCTCTAGCTTTTATAGTCTCTGAGATTCAGGTGCTCAACAAGACGGACGGACAGACGGAAGGACAGACGGACGGACAGACAGGGCTAAATCGACTCGGCTATTGATGGTGATCAAGAATTTATACACTTTATGGGGTCGGAAACGATTCCTTCTGTGTGTTACATACATTAACTTTGTGCACAAATACAATATACCCTATTTACTCTTCGAGTACCGGGTATAA
>NW_022996214.1:6289-7467 GCF_900245975.1 Drosophila guanche | reverse complement strand
CGTTTACGACCCCATAAAGTGTATATATTATTGATCACCATCAATAGCCGAGTCGATTGAGCCCTGTCTGTCTGTCCGTCCGTCTGTCCGTCCGTCTTGTTGAGCACCTGAATCTCAGAGACTATAAAAGCTAGAGCCACCAAATTTTGCATCCAGACTTCTGTATGCTCACACTGTTACAAGTGTATTTAAAAAATGTTCCCCGCCCCATTCCGCCCCCGCAAAAGGGAGAAAACCTCCCAAATCTACAATTTTAAAGATAGAAGAAAACTAAAACCGCCATTCTGTAGGGAATGGCCATATCTATCAGATCAATAAATTGGGATCCGATTGGATCATTATTATAGCCAGAAAGAATAAATTAATTAGCAGTGGCTAAACCCTCACTGTCCTGCAGCTTTTGTTGTTCTTTTCACATTCTCTCATTCACACTCTGCTTCACTCGGCCTCTGCCTCTTCCGTCCCTCCGCCTCTGCCGACTTTTAAACATCCATTTAAACATTAATGTATGTAACACACAGAAGGAATCGTTTCCGACCCCATAAAGTGTATATATTCTTGATCACCATCAATAGCCGAGTCGATTGAGCCCTGTCTGTCTGTCCGTCTGTCCGTCCGTCTGTCCGTCCGTTTTGTTGAGTACCTGAATCTCAGAGACTATAAAAGCTAGAGCTACCAAATTTTGCATCCAGAATTCTGTATGCTCACACTGTTACAAGTGTATTTAAAAAATTTGCCCCGCCCCATTCCGCCCCCGCAAAAGGGCGAAAACCTCCCAAATCTACAATTTTAAAGATAAAAGAAAACTAAAAACGCCATTCTGTAGGGAATGGCCATATCTATCAGATCACCAAATTGGGATCCGATTGGATCATTATTATAGCCAGAAAGAAGAAATTAATTAGCAGTGGCTAAACCCACACTGTCCTGCAGCTTTTGTTGTTCTTTTCACATTCTCTCATTCACACTCTGCTTCACTCGGCCTCTGCCTCTGCCGTCCCTCTGCCTCTGCCGACTTTTAACCACCCCCCCCCCCCCCCCCCCCCCCCCCCCCCCTCCCCCCCCCCCCCCCCCCCCCCCCCCCCCCCTCTTTTTTTTTTTTTTTTCCCCTGTCGCCGTAGATAAAGTGATATTTATTTTTTTTTTTTATAGTTTATATATATATAAGACAAAAAAAA
>NW_022996214.1:0-539 GCF_900245975.1 Drosophila guanche | reverse complement strand
CCCCCCCCCCCCCCCCCCCTCACGCAGCTTATATTTGTTTTATACCCGGTACTCGAAGAGTAAATAGGGTATATTGTATTTGTGCACAAAGTTAATGTATGTAACACACAGAAGGAATCGTTTCCGACCCCATAAAGTGTATATATTCTTGATCACCATCAATAGCCGAGTCGATTGAGCCCTGTCCGTCTGTCCGTCCGTCTGTCCGTCCGTCTTGTTGAGCACCTGAATCTCAGAGACTATAAAAGCTACAGCCACCAAATTATGCATCCAGACTTCTGTATGCTCACACTGTTACAAGTGCATTTAAAAAATGTGCCCCGCCCCCTTCCGCCCCCGCAAAAGAGCGAAAACCTCCCAAATCTACAATTTTAAAGATAAAAGAAAACTAAAAACGCCATTCTGTAGGGAATGGCCATATCTATCAGATCACCTAATTGGGATCCGATTGGATCATTATTATAGCCAGAAAGAAGAAATTAATTAGCAGTGGCTAAACCCACACTGTCCTGCAGCTTTTGTTGTTCTTTTCACATTCC
>NW_022996213.1:6705-7472 GCF_900245975.1 Drosophila guanche | reverse complement strand
CGCAGCTTATATTTGTTTTATACCCGGTACTCGAAGAGTAAATAGGGTATATTGTATTTGTGCACAAAGTTAATGTATGTAACACACAGAAGGAATCGTTTACGACACCATAAAGTGTACATATTATTGATCACCATCAATAGCCGAGTCGATTGAGCCCTGTCTGTCTGTCCGTCTGTCCGTCCGTCCGTCTTCTTGAGCACCTGAATCTCAGAGACTATAAAAGCTAGAGCCACCAAATTTTGCATCCAGACTTCTGTATGCTCACACTGTTACAAGTGTATTTAAAAAATGTGTCCCGCCCCATTCCGCCGCCGCAAAAGGGCGAAAACCTCTTAAATCTACAATTTTAAAGATAGAAGAAAACTAAAAACGCCATTCTGTAGGGAATGTCCATGTCTATCAGATCAATAAATTGGGATCCGATTGGATCATTATTATAGACAGAAAGAAGAAATTAATTAGCAGTGGCTAAGCCCACACTGTCCTGCAACTTTTGTTGTTCTTTTCACATTCTCTCATTCACACTCTGCTTCACTCGGCCTCTGCCTCTGCCGACTTTAAACCACCCCCCCCCCTCACGCAGCTTATATTTGTTTTATACCCGGTACTCGAAGAGTAAATAGGGTATATTGTATTTGTGCACAAAGTTAATGTATGTAACACACAGAAGGAATCGTTTCCGACCCCATAAAGTGTATATATTCTTGATCACCATCAATAGCCGAGTCGATTGAGCCCTGTCTGTCTGTCCGTCCGTCTGTCCG
>NW_022996213.1:0-597 GCF_900245975.1 Drosophila guanche | reverse complement strand
GTCCGTCCGTCTTGTTGAGCACCTGAATCTCAGAGACTATAAAAGCTAGAGCCACCAAATGTTGCATCCAGACTTCTGTATGCTCACACTGTTACAAGTGCATTTAAAAAATGTGCCCCGCCCCATTCCGCCCCTGCAAAAGAGCGAAAACCTCCCAAATCTACAATTTTAAAGATAGAAGAAAACTAAAACCGCCATTCTGTAGTGAATGGCCATATCTATCAGATCAATAAATTGGGATCCGATTGGATCATTATTATAGCCAGAAAGAATAAATTGATTAGCAGTGGCTAGACCCACACTGTCCTGAAGCTTTTCTTGTTCTTTTCACATTCTCTCATTCACACTCTGCTTCACTCGGCCTCTGCCTCTGCCGTCCCTCTGCCTCTGCCGACTTTTAACCACCCCCGACCCTCTCACGCAGCTTATATTTGTTTTATACCCGGTACTCGAAGAGTAAATAGGGTATATTGTATTTGTGCACAAAGTTAATGTATGTAACACACAGAAGGAATCGTTTCCGACCCCGTAAAGTGTATATATTCTTGATCACCATCAATAGCCGAGTCGATTGAGCCCTGTCTGTCTGTCCGTCTG
>NW_022996212.1:5787-7501 GCF_900245975.1 Drosophila guanche | reverse complement strand
TAGTAGACTTCTTTTAATAAATCTTCCATCCTTAGTTAGTCGTAGAAAAATGCTTGGTGTAATTTTTATGCACAACTTGATCAAGGGGGATGTAGACAGCCCTGACTTGCTGAGCCGCATAAACTTTACGATTCCCATTAGACCCACTAGAAACTTTATTCCTTTGTTCCTTCCACTATGTAGATCGAATTATGCCTCAAACGAACCCTTTAGGGTTTTATGCTCGGATTATAATTCCCTCTACCACATTATATCCTCAACTAACTCCCTTCCTCTTCTTAAATCTCTTATACTAGCCTACCGTAGTTAGTTTCATTTTAGTTTTGTCTTGTTTCTGATTTTGGTAATTTCTGCTTGCTTAGCTTAGTCTAGTTATGATTAGATGTAATTTTCCTCGAATATTAGCCTAATATCTATCTTTCCTGCATGCTCGCGACCGGTTCGGTTAATCGCGCCGCGCGTCATGCGGCAGTGCCCCTCGGTCGGTTGGGCGGGAGGAGGGCTGCGTTCTGCTAGGTTCCGCGCGTAACAGGCTTTGGCTTGGTGTCGCATGGGCCACTTGATGGTGCAGTCATTGCATATCAACGTCCAGAATATGTAAAAAACAAGTTGTGCCATAGAAAATAAACCCGACTCTTTCCGAGTTTTTAAAGCCAAAATTTCGTAACAAATACCTCACAAAAATCAACATTTTTGCATTTCTTTACCCTGACGGTAGGCCAAAACTACACAGAGTTTGGATCCATTTTATAGCAGAATCAATCAAATTTTCAGATAATCAAAGTTTTTTGCAATCAGATCTAAGATACTTAAGTTATGTGAAAAAACCGCAACCTCTGAAAACCCCTTAAAATAAAAATTACAAAATTGATAGTTCTTAAAAAACAAGTTCTGGCATAGAAAATAAACCCGACTTTTTCCGAGTTTTTAAAGAAAAAATTTCGAAAACAAAAAATCTCACAACAATCAACATTTTTGCATTTCAAAGCTTTACCCAGACGGTAGGCCAAAACCACACAGAGTTTGGATCCATTTTATAGCAAAATCAATCAACTTTTCAGATAATCAAAGTTTTTTACAACCAAAATTAAGAAACTTAAGTTATATGAAAAAACAAACCGCAACCTCTGAAAAAACCTTAAACTAAAAGTTACTTCCTTAATAAGTTCTTAAAAAACAAGTTCTGCCATAGAAAATAAACCCGACTTTTCCCGAGTTTTTAAAGTCAAAAATTCGAAAAAAAATCTCACAACAATCAACATTTTTGAATTTCAAAGCTTTACCCAGACGGTAGGCCAAAACCACACAGAGTTTGGATCCATTTTATGGTAGAATCAATCAACTTTTCATATAATCAAAGTTTTTTGCAATCAGATCTAAGATACTTAAGTTATTTGAGAAAACAAACCGCAACCTCTGAAAAAATCTTAAACTAAAAATTGCTTCCTTAATAAGTTCTTAAAACACAAGTTCTGCCATAGAAAATAAACCCGACTTTTCCTGAGTTTTTAAAGAAAAAATTTCGAAAACAAAAAATCTCACAACAATCAACATTTTTGCATTTCAAAGCTTTACCCAGACGGTAGGCCAAAACCACAAAGAGTTTGGATCCATTTTATAGCAGTATCAATCAACTTTTCAGATAATCAAAGTTTTTTACAACCAAAATTAAGATACTTAAGATATATGAAAAACAAACCGCAACCTCTGAAAA
>NW_022996212.1:0-550 GCF_900245975.1 Drosophila guanche | reverse complement strand
AAAGTTTTTTTCAACCAGATCTAAGATACTTAAGTTATGTGAAAAAACAAACCGCAAAGTCTGAAAAACCCTTAAACTAAAAATTACTTCCTTAATAAGTTATTAAAAAACAAGTTCTGCCATAGAAAATAAACCCGACTTTTCCCGAGTTTTTAAAGTAAAAATTTCGAAAACAAAAAATCTCACAACAATCAACATATTTGCAATTCAAAGCTTTACCCAGACGGTAGGCCAAAACCACACAGAGTTTGGATCCATTTTATAGTAGAATCAATCAACTTTTCAGATAATCAAAGTTTTTTGCAATCAGATCTAAGATACTTAAGTTATGTGAAAAAACCGCAACCTCTGAAAACCCCTTAAATTAAAAATTACAAAATTGATAGTTCTTAAAAAACAAGTTCTGCCATAGAAAGCAAAACCGACTTTTCCCGGGTTTTTAAAGTCAAAAATTCGTAAAAAATACCTCACAAAAATCAACATATTTGCAATTCAAAGCTTTACCCAGACGGTAGGCCAAAACCACACAGAGTTTGGATCCATTTTATAG
>NW_022996211.1:0-7520 GCF_900245975.1 Drosophila guanche | reverse complement strand
AAATTTGAAAATTCTGAAAAGAAAACTTCTGCCATAGAAAATAAACCCGACTTTTCCCGAGTTTTTAAAGTCAAAATTTCGTAAAAAATACCTTACAAAAAGGTGGTCGAAGGTGTATATTTCCCAGACGGTAAGGCAAAACCACAAACTGTTTGGATTCACTTTTAATCTGCATCAATCACCTTTTCAGACAGTCAAAATTATTTATAAGCAGATCTTTTTTTTTTCTCTGCTCTGAAAAAAAACTGAGACAAAAATCTACAAAGTTTAAAAATTATTCAAAAAAAGTTCTGCCATAGAAAATAAACCCGACTTTTCCCGAGTTCTTAAACTCAAAATGTCGTAAAAAATATTTTAAAAAGTCAACCGTTTTTAATTTCATAGCTTTATATTAGTCAGACGGTAAGGCAAAACAAAGTCAAAGTTAAACTCAAAGTATCGAAAAAATATCTCACAAAAATCAACATTGATGCATGTCAAAGGTTAACCGAGACGGTAGGCCAAACCCACTCAGAGTTTGGATCCACTTTATGGCAGTATCCATCAACTTTTCAGATAATCAAAGGTCTTTACAACCAGATCTAAGATACTTAAGTTATGTGAAAAAACAAACCGCAACCTCTAAAAAAATCTTAAACTAAAAATTACATCCTTAATAAATTCCTAAAAAACAAGTTCTGCCAAAGAAATTAAACCCGACTTTTCCCGGAATTTTTGAAGTAAAACTATCGAAAAAAAAAATTTCACATCAATCAACATTTTTGCATTTCAAAGCTTTTCCGAGACGGTAGGCCAAAACCACACAGAGTTGGATCCATTTTATAGAAGTATCAATCAACTTTTCAGATAATCAAAGTTTTTTACAACCAAAATTAAGATACTTAAGTTATGTGAAAAAACAAAGCGGCAACCTCTGAAAAAACCTTAAACTAAAAATAATAAGTTCTTAAAAAACAAGTTCTGGCATAGAAAATAAACCCGACTTTTCCCGAGTTTTTAAAGTCAAAATTTCGAAAACAAGAAATCTCACAACAATCAAAATTTTTGCATTTCAAAGCTTTACCCAGACGGTAGGCCAAAACCACACAGAGTTTGGATCCATTTTATAGCAGTATTAATCATGTTTTCAGATAATCAAAGTTTTTACAACGAAAATTAAGCTACTTAACTTATGTGAGAAAACAAACCGCAACTTATGAAAAAAGTAAAAATATCGAAAAAAAAAAATCTCACAACCTCACCACAACCAAAATCTTATTTTATACCAGTAGCAATCAACTTTTCAGATAATCAAAGTTTTTTACAACCAGATCTTAGATACTTAAGTTATGTGAAAAAACAAACCGCAACCTCTGAAAAAACCTTAAACTAAAAATTACAAAAATGCTAGTTCTTAAAAAACAAGTTCTGGCATAGAAAATAAAACCGACTTCTCCCGAGTTTTTAAAGTAAAAATTTCGAAAAAAAATTCTCACAACAATCCACATTTTTGCATTTCAAAGCTTTTCCGAGACGGTAGGCCAAAAACACACAGAGTTTGGATCCATTTTATATATCAATCGACTTTTCAGATAATCAATGTTTTTTGCAACCAGATCTAAGATACTTAAGTTATGTAAAAAAACAAACCGCAACCTCTGAAAAAACCCTAATCTTAAAATTACTTCCTTAATAAGTTCTTAAAAACAAGTTCTGCCATAGAAAATAAACCCGACTTTTCCCGAGTTTTTAAAGTCAAAATTTCGAAAACAAAAAATCTCACAACAAATAAAATGTTTGCATTTCAAAGCTTTACCCAGACGGTAGGCCAAAACCACACAGAGTTTGGATCCATTTTATAGCAGTATTAATCATGTTTTCAGATAATCAAAGTTTTTTACAACGAAAATTAAGCTACTTAATTTATGTGAGAAAACAAACCGCAACTTCTGAAAAAAGTAAAAATATCGAAAAAAAAATCTCACAACCTCACCACAACCAAAATCTCATTTTATACCAGTAGCAATCAACTTTTCAGATAATCAAAGTTTTTTACAACCAAAATTAAGATACTTAAGTTATGTGAAAANTTTCAAGAAATTAAAGTTTTATACTAAGAAAATTAAGCTACATAATTTATGTGAGAAAACAAACCGCAACTTATGAAAAAAGTAAAAATATCGAAAAAAAAAATCTCACATCAATCAACATTTTTGCATTTCAAAGCTTTACCCAGACGGTAGGCCAAAACCACACAGAGTTTGGATCCATTTTATAGCAGTATTAATCATGTTTTCAGATAATCTAAGTTTTTTACAACGAAAATTAAGCTACTTAATTTATGTGAGAAAACAAACCGCAACTTCTGAAAAAAGTAAAAATATCGAAAAAAAAATCTCACAACCTCACCACAACCAAAATCTCATTTTATACCAGTAGCAATCAACTTTTCAGATAATCAAAGTTTTTTACAACCAAAATTAAGATACTTAAGTTATGTGAAAAAACAAACCGCAACCTCTGAAAAAACCTTAATCTTAAAATTACTTCCTTAATAAGTTTTTAAAAACAAGTTCTGCCATAGAAAATAAACCCGACTTTTCCCGAGTTTTTAAAGTCAAAAATTCGTAAAATATACCTCACAAAAATCAACAATTTCGTAAAAAATACCTTACAAAAAGGTGGTCGAAGGTGTATATTTCCCAGACGGTAAGGCAAAACCACAAACTGTTTGGATTCACTTTTAATCTGCATCAATCACCTTTTCAGACAGTCAAAGTTCTTTATAAGCAGACCTTTTTTTTTCTCTGCTCTGAAAAAAAAAACTGAGACAAAAATCTACAAAGTTTAAAAATTATTCAAAAAAAGTTCTGCCATAGAAAATAAACCCGACTTTTCCCGAGTTCTTAAACTCAAAATGTCGTAAAAAATATTTTAAAAAATCAACCGTTTTTAATTTCAAAGCTTTACATTAGCCAGACGGTAAGGCAAAACAAAGTCAAAGTTAAACTCAAAGTATCGAAAAAATATCTCACAAAAATCAACATTGATGCATGTCAAAGGTTAACCGAGACGGTAGGCCAAACCCACACAGAGTTTGGATCCACTTTATAGCCGTATAAATCAACTTTTTAGATATAAATAGTTCCTTACAACCAGATCTAAGACCATTAAGTTATATGAAAAAGAAACCACTACCTCAAAAAAAAACATTAAACAATAAAGTACATACTTTAATAATTCTTAAAAAAAAAGTTCTGCCATTGAAAATAAACCCTACTGTTCCCGAGTTCTTAAAGTCAAAATTTTGTCAAAAATACCTCACAAAAATGTACATTTTTACACTTCAAAGCTTTACCCAGACGGTAGTCCAAAACCACACAGAGTTTGGATCCATTTTATAGCAGAATCAATCAACTTTTCAGATAATGCAAAGTTTTTTTGCAACCAGATCTAAGATACTTACGTTATGTGAAAAAACAAACAGCAACCTCTGGAAAACTGATTAAAAAAAAAAAAAATCTGACAAAAATCAAAATTTTTGCATTTCAAAGCTTTTCCGAGACGGTAGGACAAAACCACAAACAGTTTGGATCCATTTGATAGCAGTATCAATAAACTTTTCAGATAATCAAAGTTTTTTACAAACAAAATTAAGATACTTAAGTTATATGAAAAAACAAACCGCAACATTTGAAAAAACTGATTTAAAAAAAAAAAATAAAAATCACACAACAATCAACATTTTTGGATTTCAAAGCTTTTCCGAGTCGGTAGGCCATAACCACAAACAGTTTGGATCCATTTTATAGCAGAATCAATCAACTTTTCAGATAATGCAAAGTTTTTTACAACCAAAATTAAGATACTTAAGTTATGTGAAAAAACAAATCGCAACCTCTGAAAAACTGATTAAAAAAAAAAAAAATCTGACAAAAATCAAAATTTTTGCATTTCAAAGCTTTTCCGAGACGGTAGACCAAAACCACACAGAGTTTGGATCCATTGTATAGCAGTATCAATAAACTTTTCAGATAATCAAAGTTTTTTACAAACAATATTAAAATACTTAAGTTATGTGAAAAAACAAACTGCAACCTCTGAAAAACTGATTAAAAAAAAAAAAATCTGACAAAAATCAAAATTTTTGCATTTCAAAGCTTTTCCGAGACGGTAGGCCAAAACCACAAAGAGTTTGGATCCATTTGATAGCAGTATCAAGAAACTTTTCAGATAATCAAAGTTTTTTACAAACAACATTAAAATACTTAAGTTATGTGAAAAAACAAACTGCAACCTCTGAAAAACTGATTAAAAAAAAAAAAAAAAATCTGACAAAAATCAAAATTTTTGCATTTCAAAGCTTTTCCGAGACGGTAGGCCAAAACCACAAACAGTTTGGATCCATTTGATAGCAGAATCAATCAACTTTTCAGATAATGCAAAGTTTTTTACAACCAAAATTAAGATACTTAAGTTATGTGAAAAAACAAATCGCAACCTCTAAAAAAACCTTAAACTAAAAATTACAAAATTGCTAGTTCTTAAAAAACAAGTTCTGCCATAGAAAATAAAACCAACTTTTCCCGAGTTTTAAGTCAAAATTTCGAAAAAAAAAAATCTCACAACAATCCACATTTTTGCATATCAAAGCTTTTCTGAGACGGTAGGCCAAAACGACACAGACTTTGGATCCACTTGATAGCAGTATCAATCAACTTTTCAGATAATCAAAGTTTTGTACAACCAAAATTAAGATACTTAATTTATGTGAGAAAACAAACCGCAACTTATAAAAAAAGTAAAAATATTGAAAAAATAAAAATCTCACAACCTCACCACAACCAAAATCTCATTTTATACCAGTAGCAATCAACTTTTCAGATAATCAAAGTTTTTTACAACCAAAATTAAGATACTTAAGAGTATGTGAGAAAACAAACCGCAACCTCTGAAAAAAACCTTAAACTTAAAATTACTTCCTTAATATGTTCCTTAAAAACAAGTTCTGCAATGGAAAATAAACCCGACTTTTCCCGAGTTTTTAAAGTAAAAATATGGAAAAAAAATAATCTCACATCAATCAACATTTTTGCATTTCAAAGCTTTTCCGAGACGGTACGCCAAAACTATACAGAGTTTGGATCCATTTTACAGCAGTATCAATCAACTTTTCAGATAATCATAATTTTTTACAACCAAAATTAAGATACTTAAGTTATGTGAAAAAACAAACCGCAACCTCTGAAAAAACCTTAAACTTAAAATTACTTTCTTAATAAGTTCTTAAAAAACAAATTCTGCCATAGAAAATAAACCCGACTTTTCCTGAGTTTTTAAAATAAAAATTTCGAAAACAAAAAATCTCACAACAATCAACATTTTTGCATTTCATAGCTTTACCCAGACGGTAGGCCAAAACCACAAACAGTTTGGATGCATTTTATAGCAGTATCAATCAACTTTTCAGCTAATCAAAGTTTTTTACAACCAAAATTAAGATACTTAAGTTATGTGAAAAACAAACCGCAACCTCTGAAAAAACCTTAAACTAAAAATTACTTCCTTAATAAGTTTCTAAAAAACAAGTTCTGCCATAGAAAATAAACCCGAGTTTTTAAAGTCAAAATTTCGTACAAAATGCATCACAAAAATCAACATTTTTGCACTTTAAAGCTTTACCCAGATGGTAGGCCAAAACCACACAGAGGTAGGATCCATTTTATGACAGAATCAATCAACTTTTCAGATAATCAAAGTTTTTTGCAACCAGATCTAAGATACTTAAGTTATGTAAAAAAACAAACCGGAACCTCTGAAAAAACCTTAAACTAAAAATTACAAAATTGCTAGTTCTTAAAAAACAAGTTCTGGCATAGAAAATAAAACCGACTTCTCCCGAGTTTTTAAAGTAAAAATATCGAAAAAAAAATCTCACATCAATCAAAATTTTTGCATTTCAAAGCTTTACTCAGACAGTAGGCCAAAACCACACAGAGTTTGTATCCATTTCATAGCAGTATCAATCAACTTTTCAGATAATCAAAGTTTTTTTACAACCAATATTAAGATACTTAAGAGTATGTGAGAAAACAAACCGCAACCTCTGAAAAAAACCTTAAACTTAAAATTACTTCCTTAATATGTTCCTAAAAATCAAGTTCTGCCATAGAAAATAAAACCGACTTCTCCAGAGTTTTTAAAGTAAAAATATCGAAAAAAAAATCTCACATCAATCAACATTTTTGCATTTCAAAGCTTTACCCAGACGGTAGGCCAAAACCACACAGAGTTTGGATCCATTTTATAGCAGAATCAATCAACTTTTCTGATAGTCAAAGTTTTTTGCAACCAGATCTTAGATACTTAAGTTATGTGAAAAAACAAACCGCAACCTCTGAAAAAACCTTAAACTTAAAATTACTTTCTTAATAAGTTCTTAAAAACAAATTCTGGCATAGAAAATAAACCCGACTTTTCCCGAGTTTTTAAAATAAAAATTTCGAAAACAAAAAATCTCACAACAATCAACATTTTTGCATTTCATAGCTTTACTCAGACGGTAGGCCAAAACCACAAACAGTTTGGATGCATTTTATAGCAGTATCAATCAACTTTTCAGCTAATCAAAGTTTTTTACAACCAAAATTAAGATACTTAAGTTATGTGAAAAACAAACCGCAACCTCTGAAAAAACCTTAAACTAAAAATTACTTCCTTAATAAGTTTCTAAAAAACAAGTTCTGCCATAGAAAACAAACCCGAGTTTTTAAAGTCAAAATTTCGTACAAAATGCATCACAAAAATCAACATTTTTGCATTTTAAAGCTTTACCCAGATGGTAGGCCAAAACCACACAGAGTTTGGATCCATTTTATGACAGAATCAATCAACTTTACAGATAATCAAAGTTTTTTGCAACCAAATCTAAGATACTTAAGTTATGTAAAAAAACAAACCGCAACCTCTGAAAAAACCTTAAACTAAAATTAAAAAATTGCTAGTTCTTAAAAAACAAGTTCTGGCATAGAAAATAAAACCGACTTCTCCCGAGTTTTTAAAGTAAAAATATCGAAAAAAAAATCTCACATCAATCAAAATTCTTGCATTTCAAAGCTTTACCCAGACAGTAGGCCAAAACCACACAGAGTTTGTATCCATTTCATAGCAGTATCTATCAACTTTTCAGATAATCAAAGTTTTGTACAACCAATATTAAGATACTTAAGTTATGTGAAAAAACAAACCGCAACCTCTAAAACCTCTTTTTTATAATGTACTTGACACAATTTTTGACACGTGTGTCCCACTTTCATGTCCGACTAGATCTGCGAAACCTCCTTGGTTCACCAAAGAGTTATCCAGTCTAAAAAATCTAAAATCAAGACAATTTAAAAAAGCTCAAGAAGTTGGTTCTCCCTCTTCTCTTTCTAATTACTTAATAGCTCGGTCAAACTTCACTGTTCTTAATGCTCAATGCTATAGGAACTACCTCCTTCGATGCAGGATACGTTTTTCAAAGGACCCTAAACAGTTTTACA
>NW_022996210.1:7053-7556 GCF_900245975.1 Drosophila guanche | reverse complement strand
TGAAAAGAACAACAAAAGCTGCAGGACAGTGTGGGTTTAGCCACTGCTAATTAATTTCGTCTTTCTGGCTATAATAATGATCCAATCGGATCCCAATTTGGTGATCTGATAGATATGGCCATTCCCTACAGAATGGCGTTTTTAGTTTTCTTCTATTTTTGAAATTGTAGATTTGGGAGGTTTTCGCCCTTTTGCGGGGGCGGAATGGGCGGGGCACATTTGTTAAAAGTCGGCAGAGGCAGAGGGACGACAGAGGCAGAGGCCGAGTGAAGCAGAGTGTGAATGAGAGAATGTGAAAAGAACAACAAAAGCTGCAGGACAGTGTGGGTTTAGCCACTGCTAATTAATTTCGTCTTTCTGGCTATAATAATGATCCAATCGGATCCCAATTTGGTGATCGGATAGATATCTTTCTGGCTATAATAATGATCCAATCGGATCTCAATTTATTGATCTGATAGATATGGCCATTCCCTACAGAATGGCGTTTTTAGTTTTCTTCT
>NW_022996210.1:0-515 GCF_900245975.1 Drosophila guanche | reverse complement strand
AACAAAAGCTGCAGGACAGTGTGGGTTTAGCCACTGCTAATTAATTTCTTCTTTCTGGCTATAATAATGATAGAATCGGATCCCAATTTATTGATCTGATAGATATGGCCATTCCCTACAGAATGGCGTTTTTAGTTTTCTTCTATCTTTGAAATTGTAGATTTAGGAGGTTTTCGCCCTTTTGCGTGGGCGGAAGGGGGCGGGGCACATTTTTTAAATACACTTGTCACAGTGTGAGCATACAGAAGTCTGGATGCAAATTTTGGTGGCTCTAGCTTTTATAGTCTCTGAGATTCAGGTGCTCAATAAGACGGACGGACAGACGGACGGACAGACAGACAGGGCTCAATCGACTCGGCTATTGATGGTGATCAAGAATATATACACTTTCTGGGGGCGGAAACGATTCCTTCTGTGTGTTACGTACATTAACTTCGTGCACAAATACAATATACCCTATTTACTCTTCGAGTACCGGGTATAAAACAAATATAAGTTGCGGGAGGGGGGGGGGG
>NW_022996209.1:7012-7562 GCF_900245975.1 Drosophila guanche | reverse complement strand
ATAAAGTATCAGACATTGCCGGCTAGGTATTTTCCCCATACCATATGTAAGGACAAATTTTAAATTGTTCATCATATGAAATATACCAAGCACGACATCACTCCCTATAAAGGTTTTCTGCCACGGCTTCCGCAAATCGGGCGATTACATCCGAGAGTGCCTCTTACCAGTCATTTGTTCTCGTATTTTAATACAAGAAACACACAAACACTTCAATATTATTCGTAAATAGTAACAATTATATACATATCAAACCATATAAAGTATCAGACATTGCCATCTAGGTATTTTCCCCATATCATATGTTAGGACAAATTTTAAATTGTTCATCATATGAAATATACCAAGCACGACACCACTCCCTATAGAGGTTTTTTGCCACGGCTTCCGCAAATCGGGTGATTACAATCGAGAGTGCCTCTTAGCAGTCATTTTTTCTCGTATTTTAATACAAGAAACACACAAACACTTCAATATTATTCGTAAATAGTAACAATTATATACATATCAAACCATATAAAGTATCAGACATTGCCATCTAGGTATTTTC
>NW_022996209.1:0-750 GCF_900245975.1 Drosophila guanche | reverse complement strand
GCAAATCGGGTGCCTTCAATAGGGAGTGCCTCTTAGTAGTCATTTGTTCTCGTATTTTAATACAAGAAACACACAAACACTTATATATTATTCGTATATAGTAACAACTATACACATATCCAACCAAATAAAGTATCAGACATTGCCGGCTAGGTATGTTCCCCATATCATATGCAAAGACAAATTTTAAATTTTTCATTATATGAAATATACCAAGCACGACACCACTCCCTATAGAGGTTTTTTGCCACGGCTTCCGCAAATCAGGTGATTACAATCGAGAGTGCCTCTTACCAATCATTTGTTCTCGTATTTTAATACAAGAAAACACACAAACACTTCAATATTATTCGTATATAGTAACAATTATATACATATCAAACCATATAAAGTATCAGACATTGCCATCTAGGTATTTTCCCCATATCATATGTAAGGACAAATTTTAAATTGTTCATCATATGAAATATACCAAGAACGACACCACTCCCTATAAAGGTTTTTTGCCACGGCTTCCGCAAATCAGGCGCCTTCAATAGGGAGTGCCTCTTAGCAGTCATTTTTTCTCGTATTTTAATACAAGAAACACACAAACACTTCAATATTATTCGTATATAGTAACAACTATACACATATCCAACCAAATAAAGTATCAGACATTGCCGGCTAGGTATGTTCCCCATATCATATGCAAAGACAAATTTTAAATTGTTCAACATATGAAATATACCAAGCACGACACCACTCCCT
>NW_022996208.1:7122-7570 GCF_900245975.1 Drosophila guanche | reverse complement strand
TCTGTCCGTCCGTCTGTCCGTCCGTCTGTCCGTCCGTCTGTCCGTCCGTCTGTCCGTCCGTCTGTCCGTCCGTCTTGTTGAGCACCTGAATCTCAGAGACTATAAAAGCTAGAGCCACCAAATTTTGCATCCAGACTTCTGTATGCTCACACTGTTACAAGTGTATTTAAAAAATGTGCCCCGCCCCCTTCCGCCCCCGCAAAAGGGCGAAAACCTCCCAAATCTACAATTTTAAAGATAAAGGAAAACTAAAGATAGAAGAAAACTAAAAACGCCATTCTGTAGGGAATGGCCATATCTATCAGATCACCAAATTGGGATCCGATTGGATCATTATTATAGCCAGAAAGAAGAAATTAATTAGCAGTGGCTAAACCCACACTGTCCTGCAGCTTTTGTTGTTCTTTTCATATTCTCTCATTCACACTCTGCTTCACTCGGCCTCTGC
>NW_022996207.1:6766-7575 GCF_900245975.1 Drosophila guanche | reverse complement strand
CGGGAAAAGTCGGGTTTACTTTCTATGGCAGAACCTGTTTTTTAAGAACTTATTAAGAATGTAATTTTTAGATTAAGGTTTTCTCAGAGGTTGCGGTTTGGTTTTTTCACATAATTTGGTTTGTAAAAAACTTTGATTATCTGAAAAGTTGATAGATACTGCTATAAAATGGATCCAAACTCTGTGTGGTTTTAGCCTACCGTCTGGGTAAAGCTTTGAAATGCAAAAATGTTGATTTTTGTGAGGTATTTATTACGAAATTTCGACTTCAAAATTTCGGGAAAAGTCGGTTTTATTTTCTATGGCAGAACTTGTTTTTTAAGAAACAGTAATTTTGTAATTTTTAGTTTAAGGTTTTTTCAGAGGTTGAGGTTTGTTTTTTTTCACATAACCTAGTTATCTTAGATCTGGTTGTATGGAACTATGTTTATCTGAAAAGTTTATTCATACTGCTATCAAGTGGATCCAAACTCAGTGTGGTTTTGGTTCCAAACACTTTGTGTTTTTGCTTTACCGTCTGGGAAATATACAGATTTGAAATGCAAAAATGTTGATTTTTTTGAGGTATTTATTACGAAATTTGGACTTTAAAAACTCGGGAAGAGTTGGCTTTATTTTCTATGGCAGAACTTGTTTTTTAAGAACTAGTAATTTTGTAATTTTTGGTTTAAGGTTTGTTCAGTGTTGTGTTTTTTCACATAACTTAAGTATCTTAATTTTGGTTGTAAAAAACTTTGATTATCTGAAAAGTTGATTGATACTGCTATTAAATGGATCCAAACTGTTTGTGGTTTTGGCCCACCGTCTCG
>NW_022996207.1:0-633 GCF_900245975.1 Drosophila guanche | reverse complement strand
TGAGGTATTTTGTACGAAATTTTGACTTTAAAAACTCGGGTTTTTTTTCTATGGCAGAACTTGTTTTTTAAGAACTTATTAAGAAAGTAATTTTAAGTTTAAGGGTTTTTCAGAGGTTGCGGTTTGTTTTTTTACATAACTTAAGTATCTTAATTTTGGTTGTAAAAAACTTTGATTATCTGAAAAGTTGATTGATACTGCTTTAAATGGATCCAAACTCTGAGTGATTTTGGCTTACCGTCTCGAAAAGCTTTGAAATGCTAAAATGTGGATTGTTGTGAGATTTTTTTTTTCGAAATTTTGACTTTAAAAACTCGGGAAAAATTGGTTCTATTTTCTATGGCAGAACTTGTTTTTTAAGAACTAGCAATTTTGTAATTTTTAGTTTAAGGTTTTTTCAGAGGTTGCGGTTTGTTTTTTCACATAACTTAAGTATCTTAATTTTTGTTGTAAAAAATTTTGATTATCTGAAAAGTTGATTGATACTGCTATAAAGTGGATCCAAACTCTGTGTGGTTTTGGCCTACCGTCTCGGAAAAGCTTTGAAATGCAAAAATGTGGATTGTTGTGAGATTTTTTTTTTTCGAAATTTTGACTTTAAAAGGTTTGAGGTTTGTTTTTTTCACATAACCT
>NW_022996206.1:6288-7590 GCF_900245975.1 Drosophila guanche | reverse complement strand
ATTTGTGCACAAAGTTAATGTATGTAACACACAGAAGGAATCGTTTCCGACCCCATAAAGTGTATATATTCTTGATCACCATCAATAGCCGAGTCGATTGAGCCCTGTCTGTCTGTCCGTCTGTCCGTCCGTCTGTCCGTCCGTCTGTCCGTCCGTCTTGTTGAGCACCTGAATCTCAGAGACTATAAAAGCTAGAGGCACCAAATTTTGCATCCAGACTTCTGTATGCTCACACTCTTACAAGTGTATTTAAAAAAATGTGCCCCGCCCCCTTCCGCCCCCGCAAAAGGGCGAAAACCTCCCAAAGCTACAATTTTAAAGATAGAAGAAAACTAAAAACGCCATTCTGTAGGGAATGGTCGTATCTATCAGATCAATAAATTGGGATCCGATTGGATCATTATTATAGCCAGAAAGAATAAATTAATTAGCAGTGGCTAAGCCCACACTGTCCTGCAGCTTTTCTTGTTCTTTTCACATTATCTCATTCACACTCTGCTTCACTCGGCCTCTGCCTCTGCCGACTTTTAACCACCCCCCCCCTCACACAGCTTATATTTGTTTTATACCCGGTACTCGAAGAGTAAATAGGGTATATTGTATTTGTGCACAAAGTTAATGTATGTAACACACAGAAGGAATCGTTTCCGACCCCATAAAGTGTATGTATTCTTGATCACCATCAATAGCCGAGTCGATTGAGCCCTGTCTGTCTGTCCGTCTGTCCTTTCGTCTGTCCGAACGTCTTGTTAAGCACCTGAATCTCAGAGACTATAAAAGCTAGAGCTACCAAATTTTGCATCCAGACTTCTGTATGCTCACACTGTTACAAGTGTATTTAAAAAATGTGCCCCGCCCCATTCCGCCCCCGCAAAAGGGCGAAAACCTCCCAAAGCTACAATTTTAAAGATAGAAGAAAACTAAAAACGCCATTCTGTAGGGAATGGTCATATCTATCAGATCAATAAATTGGGATCCGATTGGATCATTATTATAGCCACAAAAAAAATAAATTAATTAGCAGTGGCTAAACCCACACTGTCCTGCAGCTTTTGTTCTTCTTTTCACATTCTCTCATTCACACTCTGCTTCACTCGGCCTCTCCCTCTGCCGTCCCTCTGCCTCTGCCGATTTTTAACCACCCCCCCCCCCCCCTCACGCAGCTTATATTTGTTTTATAGCCGGTACTCAAAGCCACCAAATTTTGCATCCAGACTTATGTATGCTCACACTGTTACAAGTGTATTTAAAAAATGTGCCCCGCCCCCTTCCGCCCCCGCAAAAGGGCGAAAACCTCCCAAA
>NW_022996206.1:2098-2946 GCF_900245975.1 Drosophila guanche | reverse complement strand
CGCAAAAGGGCGAAAACCTCCCAAATCTACAATTTTAAAAATAAAAGAAAACTAAAAACGCCATTCTGTAGGGAATAGCCATATCTATCAGATCACCAAATTAGGATCCGATTGCATCATTATTATAGCCATAAAGAAGAAATTAATTAGCAGTGGCTAAACCCACACTGTCCTGCATCTTTTGTTGTTCTTTTCACATTCTCTCATTCTCACTCTGCTTCACTCGGCCTCTGCCTCTGCCGACTTTTAACCACCCCCCCCCCCCTTCCACCTCACGCAGCTTATATTTGTTTTATAGCCGGTACTCGAAGAGTAAATAGGGTATATTGTATTTGTGCACAAAGTTAATGTATATAACACACAGAAGGAATCGTTTCCGACCCCATAAAGTGTATATATTCTTGATCACCATCAATAGCCGAGTCGAATGAGCCCTGTCTGTCTGTCCGCCTGTTCACCTGTCCGTCCGTCTGTCCGTCCGTCTTGTTGAGCACCTGAATCTCAGAGACTATTAAAGCTAGAGCCACCAAATTTTGCATCCAGACTTATGTATGCTCACTATGTTACAAGTGTATTTAAAAAATGTGCCCCGCCCCCTTCCGCCCCCGCAAAAGGGCGAAAACCTCCCAAATCAAAAATTTTTAAGATAAAAGAAAACTAAAAACGCCATTCTGTAGGGAATGGCCATATCTATCAGATCACCAAATTAGGATCCGATTGGATCATTATTATAGCCAGAAAGAAGAAATTAATTAGCAGTGGCTAAACCCACACTGTCCTGCATCTTTTGTTGTTCTTTTCACATTCTCTCATTCACACTCTGCTTCACTCGGCCTCTGCCTCTGCCG
>NW_022996206.1:0-584 GCF_900245975.1 Drosophila guanche | reverse complement strand
AGCTTATATTTGTTTTATACCCGGTACTCGAAGAGTAAATAGGGTATATTGTATTTGTGCACAAAGTTAATGTATGTAACACACAGAAGGAATCGTTTCCGACCCCATAAAGTGTATGTATTCTTGATCACCATCAATAGCCGAGTCGATTGAGCCCTGTCTGTCTGTCCGTCTGTCCTTCCGTCTGTCCGAACGTCTTCTTAAGCACCTGAATCTCAGAGACTATAAAAGCTAGAGCTACCAAATTTTGCATCCAGACTTCTGTATGCTCACACTGTTACAAGTGTATTTAAAAAATGTGCCCCGCCCCATTCCGCCCCCGCAAAAGGGCGAAAACCTCCCAAATCTACAATTTTAAAGATAGAAGAAAACTAAAAACGCCATTCTGTAGGGAATCGTCATATCTATCAGATCAATAAATTGGGATCCGATTGGATCATTATTATAGCCAGAAAGAATAAATTAATTAGCAGTGGCTAAGCCCACACTGTACTGCAGCTTTTCTTGTTCTTTTCACATTCTCTCATTCACACTCTGCTTCACTCGGCCTCGCCTCTGCCGACTTTAAACCACCCCCCCCCCCC
>NW_022996205.1:7106-7603 GCF_900245975.1 Drosophila guanche | reverse complement strand
TGCTAATTAATTTCTTCTTTCTGGCTATAATAATGATCCAATCGGATCCCAATTTATTGATCTGATAGATATGACCATTCCTTACAGAATGGCGTTTTTAGTTTTCTTCTATCTTTAAAATTGTAGATTTGGGAGGTTTTCGCCCATTTGCGGGGGCGGAATGGGGTGGGGCATATGTTTTAAATACACTTGTAGTAGTGTGAGCATACAGAAGTCTGGATGCAACATTTGGTAGCTCTAGCTTTTATAGTCTCTGACATTCAGGTGCTCAACAAGACGGACGGACAGACGGAAGGACAGACGGACGGACAGACAGGGCTCAATCGACTCGGCTATTGATGGTGATCAAGAATATATACACTTTATGGGGTCGGAAACGATTCCTTCTGTGTGTTACATACATTAACTTTGTGCACAAATACAATATACCCTATTTACTCTTCGAGTACCGGGTATAAAACAAATATAAGCTGCGTGAGGGGGGGGGGGGGGGGGGG
>NW_022996205.1:0-1700 GCF_900245975.1 Drosophila guanche | reverse complement strand
CGGAGGGGGGGGGGGGGGGGGGGGGGGGGGGGGGGGGTGGTTAAAAGTCGGCAGAGGCAGAGGGACGGCAGAGGCAGAGGCCGAGTGAAGCAGAGTGTGAATGAGAGAATGTGAAAAGAACAACAAAAGCTGCAGGACAGTGTGGGTTTAGCCACTGCTAATTAATTTCTTCTTTCTGGCTATAATAATGATCCAATCGGATCCCAATTTGGTGATCTGATAGATATGGCCATTCCCTACAGAATGGCGTTTTTAGTTTTCTTTTATCTTTAAAATTGTAGATTTGGGAGGTTTTCGCCCTTTTGCGGGGGCGGAATGGGGCGGGGCACATTTTTTAAATACACTTGTAACAGTGTGAGCATACAGAAGTCTGGATGCAAAATTTGGTGGCTCTAGCTTTTATAGTCTCTGAGATTCAGGTGCTCAACAAGACGGACGGACAGACGGACGGACAGACGGACAGACAGACAGGGCTCAATCGACTCGGCTATTGATGGTGATCAAGAATATATACACTTTATGGGGTCGGAAACGATTCCTTCTGTGTGTTACATACATTAACTTTGTGCACAAATACAATATACCCTATTTACTCTTCGAGTACCGGGTATAAAACAAATATAAGCTGCGGGGGGGTTTGGTTAAAAGTCGGCAGAGGCAGAGGCCGAGTGAAGCAGAATGTGAATGAGAGTATGTGAAAAGAACAACAAAAGCTGCAGGACAGTGTGGGTTTAGGCACTGCTAATTAATTTCTTCTTTCTGGCTATAATAATGATCCAATCGGATCCCAATTTGGTGATCTGATAGATATGGCCATTCCCTACAGAATGGCGTTTTTAGTTTTCTTCTATCTTTAAATTGTGGTGATCTGATAGATATGGCCATTCCCTACAGAATGGCGTTTTTAGTTTTCTTTTCTCTTTAAAATTGTAGATTTGGGAGGTTTTCGCCCTTTTGCGGGGGCGGAAGGGGGCGGGGCACATTTTTTAAATACACTTGTAACAGTGTGAGCATACAGAAGTCTGGATGCAAAATTTTGGTGGCTCTAGCTTTTATAGTCTCTGAGATTCAGGTGCTCAACAAGACGAACGGACAGACGGACGGACAGACGGACAGGCAGACAGGGCTCAATCGACTCGGCTATTGATGGTGATCAAGAATATATACACTTTATGGGGTCGTAAACGATTCCTTCTGTGTGTTACATACATTAACTTTGTGCACAAATACAATATACCCTATTTACTCTTCGAGTACCGGTTATAAAAGAAATATAAGCTGTGTGAGGGAGGGGGGGTGGTTAAAAGTCGGCAGAGGCAGAGGCCGAGTGAAGCAGAGTGTGAATGAGAGAATGTGAAAAGAACAACAAAAGCTGCAGGACAGTGTGGGTTTAGCCACTGCTAATTAATTTCTTCTTTCTGGCTATAATAATGATGCAATCCAAAATTTGGTGGCTCTAGCTTTTATAGTGTCTGAGATTCAGGTGCTCAACAAGACGGAGGGACAGACGGACGGACAGACGGACGGACAGACGGACAGACAGACAGGGCTCAATCGACTCGGCTATTGATGGTGATCAATAATATATACACTTTATGGGGTCGTAAACGATTCCTTCTGTGTGTTACATACATTAACTTTGTGCACAAATACAATATACCCTATTTACTCTTCGAGTACCGGGTATAAAACAAATATAA
>NW_022996204.1:7016-7617 GCF_900245975.1 Drosophila guanche | reverse complement strand
GGGGTGGTTTAAAGTCGGCAGAGGCAGAGAACGAGTGAAGCAGAGTGTGAATGAGAGAATGTGAAAAGAACAACAAAAGATGCAGGACAGTGTGGGATTAGCCACTGCCAATTAATTTATTCTTTCTGGCTATAATAATGATCCAATCGGATCACAATTTATTGATCTGATAGATATACCCATTCCCTACAGAATGGCGTTTTCTTCTATCTTTAAAATTGTAGATTTGGGAGGTTTTCGCCCTTTTGCGGGGCCCAAATGGGGCGGGGCACATTTTTTAAATACACTTGTAACAGTGTGAGCATACAGAAGTCTGGATGCAAAATTTGGTAGCTCTAGCTTTTATAGTCTCTGAGATTCAGGTGCTCAACAAGACGGACGGACAGACGGAAGAACAGACGGACGGACAGACAGACAGGGCTCAATCAACTAAGGTATTGATGGTGATCAATAATATATACACTTTATGGGGTCGGAAACGATTCCTTCTGTGTGTTACATACATTAACTTTGTGCACAAATACAATATACCCTATTTACTCTTCGAGTACCGGGTATAAAACAAATATAAGCTGCGTGAGGGGGGGGGGGGGGGGGGGGG
>NW_022996204.1:0-987 GCF_900245975.1 Drosophila guanche | reverse complement strand
GAGGGGGGGGGGGGGGGGGGGGGGGGGGGGGGGTGGTTAAAAGTCGGCAGAGGCAGAGGCCGTGTGAAGCAGAGTGTGAATGAGAGAATGTGAAAAGAACAACAAAAGCTGCAGGACAGTGTGGGTTTAGCCACTGCTAATTAATTTCTTCTTTCTGGCTATAATAATGATCCAATCGGATCACAATTTATTGATCTGATAGATATACCCATTCCCTACAGAATGGCGTTTTTAGTTTTCTTCTATCTTTAAAATTGTAGATTTGGGAGGTTTTCACCCTTTTGCGTGGGCGGAAGGGGGCGGGGAACATTTTTTAAATACACTTGTAACAGTGTGAGCATACAGAAGTCTGGATGCAAAATTTGGTGGCTCTAGCTTTTATAGTCTCTGAGATGCAGGTGCTCAACAAGACGGACGGACAGACAGACAGGGCTCAATCGACTCGGCTATTGATGGTGATCAATAATATATAAACTTTATGGGGTCGGAAACGATTCCTTCTGTGTGTTACAAACATTAATTTTGTGCACAAATACAATATACCCTATTTACTCTTCGAGTACCGGGTATAAAACAAATATAAACTGCGTGAGGGGGGGGGAGGGGGGGTGGTTTAAAGTCGCCAGAGGCAGAGGCCGAGTGAAGCAGAGTGTGAATGAGAGAATGTGAAAAGAACAACAAAAGCTGCAGGACAGTGTGGGTTTAGCCACTGCTAATTAATTTATTCTTTCTGGCTATAATAATGATCCAATCGGATCCCAATTTATTGATCTGATAGATATGACCACTCCCTACAGAATGGCGTTTTTAGTTTTCTTCTATCTTTAAAATTGTAGATTTGGGAGGTTTTCGCCCTTTTGCGGGGGCGGAATGGGGCGGGGCACATTTTTTAAATACACTTGTAACAGTGTGAGCATACAGAAGTCTGGATGCAAAATTTGGTAGCTCTAGCTTTTATAGTCTCTGAGATTCAGGTGCTCAACAAGA
>NW_022996203.1:6661-7617 GCF_900245975.1 Drosophila guanche | reverse complement strand
TGATCCAATCGGATCCCAATTTGGTGATCTGATAGATATGGCCATTCCCTACAGAATGGCGTTTTTAGTTTTCTTTTATCTTTACAATTGTAGATTTGGGAGGTTTTCGCCCTTTTTCGGTGGCGGAAGGGGGCGGGGCACATCTTTTAAATACACTTGTAATAGTGTGAGCATACAGAAGTCTGGATGCAAAATTTGGTAGCTCTAGCTTTTATAGTCTCTGAGATTCAGGTGCTCAACAAGACGGACGGACAGACGGAAGGACAGACGGACGGACAGACAGGGCTCAATCAACTCGGCTATTGATGGTGATCAAGAATATATACACTTTATGGGGTCGGAAACGATTCCTTCTGTGTGTTACATACATTAACTTTGTGCACAAATACAAAAAAGTCGGCAGAGGCAGAGGCCGAGTGAAGCAGAGTGTGAATGAGAGAATGTAAAAAGAACAACAAAAGCTGCAGGACAGTGTGGGTTTAGCCACTGCTAAATAATTTCGTCTTTCTGGCTATAATAATGATCCAATCGGATCCCAATTTAGTGATCTGATAGATATGGCCATTCCCTACAGAATGGCGTTTTTAGTTTTCTTTTATCTTTAAAATTGTAGATTTGGGAGGTTTTCGCTCTTTTGCGGGGGCGGGGCACATTTTTTAAATACACTTGTAACAGTGTGAGATGGATGCAAAATTTGGTGGCTCTAGCTTTTATAGTCTCTGAGATTCAGGTGCTCAACAAGACGGACGGACAGACGGACGGACAGACAGACAGGGCTCAATCGACTCGGCTATTGATGGTGATCAAGAATATATACACTTTATGGGGTCGGAAACGATTCCTTCTGTGTGTTACATACATTAACTTTGTGCACAAATACAATATACCCTATTTACTCTTCGAGTACCGGGTATAAAACAAATATAAGCTGCGTGAGGGGGGGGGGGGGGGGGGGG
>NW_022996203.1:0-1184 GCF_900245975.1 Drosophila guanche | reverse complement strand
AATGTTATTTTCTTTTTCATAAATAATATATAAAAGAAAAAAAAATATATATCTAATGTGTGATATGATGAAAAAAAAAAAAAAAAAAAAGAGGGGGGGGGGGGGGGGGGGGGGGGGGGGGGGTGGTTAAAAGTCGGCAGAGGCAGAGGGACGGCAGAGGCAGAGGCCGAGTGAAGCAGAGTGTGAATGAGAGAATGTGAAAAGAACAACAAAAGCTGCAGGACAGTGTGGGTTTAGCCACTGCTAATTAATTTCTTCTTTCTGGCTATAATAATGATCCAATCGGATCCCAATTTGGTGATCTGATAGATATGGCCATTCCCTACAGAATGGCGTTTTTAGTTTTCTTCTATCTTTAAAATTGTAGATTTGGGAGGTTTTCGCCCTTTTGCGGGGGCGGAATGGGGCGGGGCACATTTTTTAAATACACTTGTAACAGTGTGAGCATACAGAAGTCTGGATGCAAAATTTGGTGGCTCTAGCTTTTATAGTCTCTGAGATTCAGGTGCTCAACAAGACGGACGGACAGACGGACAGACAGACGGACGGACAGACAGGGCTCAATCGACTCGGCTATTGATGGTGATCAAGAATATATACACTTTATGGGGTCGGAAACGATTCCTTCTGTGTGTTACATACATTAACTTTGTGCACAAATACAATATACCCTATTTACTCTTCGAGTACCGGGTATAAAACAAATATAAGCTGCTTAAGGGGGGGGGGAGTGGTTTGAAGTTGGCAGAGGCAGAGGCCGAGTGAAGCAGAGTGTGAATGGAGAATGTGAAAAGAACAAGAAAAGCTGCAGGACAGTGTGGGTTTAGCCACTGCTAATTAATTTCTTCTTTCTGGCTATAATAATGATCCAATCGGATCCCAATTTGGTAATCTGATAGATATGGCCATTCCCTACAGAATGGCGTTTTTAGTTTTCTTTTATCTTTAAAATTTTAGATTTGGGAGGTTTTCGCTCTTTTGCGGTGGCGGGGCACATTTTTTAAATACACTTGTAACAGTGTGAGCATACAGAAGTCTGGATGCAAAATTTGGTGGCTCTAGCTTTTATAGTCTCTGAGATTCAGGTGCTCAACAAGACGGACGGACAGACGGACAGACAGACAGGGCTCAATCGACTCGGCTATTGATGGTGATCAAGAATATATACACTTTATGGGGTCGGA
>NW_022996202.1:6881-7650 GCF_900245975.1 Drosophila guanche | reverse complement strand
ACAGACGGACGGACAGACGGACAGACAGACAGGGCTCAATCGACTCGGCTATTGATGGTGATCAAGAATATATACACTTTATGGGGTCGGAAACGATTCCTTCTGTGTGTTACATACATTAACTTTGTGCACAAATACAATATACCCTACTTACTCTTCGAGTACCGGGTATAACACAAATATAAGCTGCGGGAGGGGGGTGGTTAAAAGTCGGCAGAGGCAGAGGCCGAGTGAAGCAGAGTGTGAATGAGAGAATGTGAAAAGAACAACAAAAGCTGCAGGACAGTGTGGGTTTAGCCACTGCTAATTAATTTCTTCTTTCTGACTATAATAATGATCCAATCGGATCCCAATTTGGTGATCTGATAGATATGGCCATTCCCTACAGAATGGCGTTTTTAGTTTTCTTCTATCTTTAAATTGTGGTGATCTGATAGATATGGCCATTGCCTACAGAATGGCGTTTTTAGTTTTCTTTTATCTTTAAAATTGTAGATTTGGGAGGTTTTCGCCCTTTTGCGTGGGCGGAAGGGGGCGGGGCACATTTTTTAAATACACTTGTAATAGTGTGAGCATACAAAAGTCTGGATGCAGAATTTGGTGGCTCTAGCTTTTAAAGTCTCTGAGATTCAGGTGCTCAACAAGACGGACGGACAGACGGACAGACAGACAGGGCTCAATCGACTCGGCTATTGATGGTGATCAAGAATATATACACTTTATGGGGTCGGAAACGATTCCTTCTGTGTGTTACATACATTAACTTTGT
>NW_022996202.1:0-982 GCF_900245975.1 Drosophila guanche | reverse complement strand
GGGGGGTGGTTTAAAGTAGGCAGAGGAAGAGGGACGGCAGAGGCAGAGGCCGAGTGAAGCAGAGTGTGAATGAGAGAATGTGAAAAGAACAACAAAAGCTGCAGGACAGTGTGGGTTTAGCCACTGCTAATTAATTTATTCTTTCTGGCTATAATAGTGATCTAATCGGATCCCAATTTATTGATCTGATAGATATGGCCATTCCCTATAGAATGGCGTTTTTAGTTTTCTTTTATCTTTAAAATTGTAGATTTGGGAGGTTTTCGCCCTTTTGCGGAGGCGGAAGGGGGCGGGGCACATTTTTTAAATACACTTGTAACAGTGTGAGCATACAGAAGTCTGGATGCAACATTTGGTGGCTCTAGCTTTTATAGTCTCTGAGATTCAGGTGCTCAACAAGACGGACGGACAGACGGACGGACAGACGGACGGACAGACGGACGGACAGACGGACGGACAGACGGACATACAGACAGGGCTCAATCGACTCGGCTATTGATGGTGATCAATAATATATACACTTTATGGGGTCGTAAACGATTCCTTCTGTGTGTTACATACATTAACTTTGTGCACAAATACAATATAATCTATTTACTCTTCGAGTACCGGGTATAAAACAAATATAAGCTTCGTACGGGGGGGGGGCGGTGGTTTAAAGTCGGCAGAGGCAGAGGGACGGCAGAGGCAGGGGCCGAGTGAAGCAGAGTGTGAATGAGAGAATGTGAAAAGAACAACAAAAGCTGCAGGACAGTGTGGGTTTAGCCACTGCTAATTAATTTATTCTTTCTGGCTATAATAGTGATCCAATCGGATCCCAATTCATTGATCTGATAGATATGGCCATTCCCTAAAGAATGGCGTTTTTAGTTTTTTTCTATCTTTAAATTGTGGTGATCTGATAGATATGGCCATTCCCTACAGAATGGCGTTTTTAGTTTTCTTTTATCTTTAAAATTGTAGATTTGGGAGGTTTTCGCCC
>NW_022996201.1:7065-7655 GCF_900245975.1 Drosophila guanche | reverse complement strand
TGTAACAGTGTGAGCATACAGAAGTCTGGATGCAAAATTTGGTGGCTCTAGCTTTTATAGTCTCTGAGATTCAGGTGCTCAACAAGACGGACGGACAGACGGACGGACAGACGGACGGACAGACGGACAGACAGACAGGGCTCAATCGACTCGGCTATTGATGGTGATCAATAATATATACACTTTATGGGGTCGTAAAGGATTCCTTCTGTGTGTTACATACATTAACTTTGTGCACAAATCGGCAGAGGCAGAGTGAAGCAGAGTGTGAATGAGAGAATGTGAAAAGAACAACAAAAGCTGCAGGACAGTGTGGGGTTAGCCACTGCTAATTAATTTCTTCTTTCTGGCTATAATAATGATCATATCGGATCCCAATTTGTTGATCTGATAGATATTGCCATTCCCTACAGAATGGCGTTTTTAGTTTTCCTTTATCTTTAAAATTGTATATTTGGAGGTTTTCGCCCTTTTGCGGGGGCGGGGCACATTTTTTAAATACACTTGTAACAGTGTGAGCATACAGAAGTCTGGATGCAAAATTTGGTGGCTCTAGCTTTTATAGTCTCTGAGATTCAGGTGCTCAACAA
>NW_022996201.1:0-1106 GCF_900245975.1 Drosophila guanche | reverse complement strand
TCCTTTATCTTTAAAATTGTATATTTGGAGGTTTTCGCCCTTTTGCGGGGGCGGGGCACATTTTTTAAATACACTTGTAACAGTGTGAGCATACAGAAGTCTGGATGCAAAATTTGGTGGCTCTAGCTTTTATAGTCTCTGAGATTCAGGTGCTCAACAAGACGGACGGACAGACGGAAGGACAGAAGGACAGACAGACAGGGCTCAATCGACTCGGCTATTGATGGTGATCAATAATATATACACTTTATGGGGTCGTAAACGATTCCTTCTGTGTGTTACATACATTAACTTTGTGCACAAATACAATATACCCTATTTACTCTTCGAGTACCGGGTATAAAACAAATATAAAATAAATAAATATAAATATAAAAATATAAAACAAAATATATCGTGAGGGGGGGGGGTGGTTTAAAGTCGGCAGAGGCAGAGGGACGGCAGAGGCAGAGGCCGAGTGAAGCAGAGTGTGAATGAGAGAATGTGAAAAGAACAACAAAAGCTGCAGGACAGTGTGGGTTTAGCCACTGATAATTAATTTCTTCTTTTTGGCTATAATAATGATCCAATCGGATCCCAATTTATTGATCTGATAGATATGACCATTCCCTACAGAGGGACGGCAGAGGCAGAGGCCGAGGGAAGCAGAGTGTGAATGAGAGAATGTGAAAAGAACAACAAAAGCTGCAGGACAGTGTGGGGTTAGCCACTGCTAATTAATTTCTTCTTTCTGGCTATAATAATGATCATATCGGATCCCAATTTCTTGATCTGATAGATATGGCCATTCCCTACAGAATGGCGTTTTTAGTTTTCTTTTATCTTTAAAATTGTAGATTTGGGAGGTTTTCGCCCTTTTGCGGGGGCGGAATGGGGCGGGGCACATTTTTTAAATACACTTGTAACTGTGTGAGCATACAGAAGTCTGGATGCAAAATTTGGTGGCTCTAGCTTTTATAGTCTCTGAGATTCAGGTGCTCAACAAGACGGACGGACAGACGGACGGACAGACGGACGGACAGACGGACGGACAGACGGACAGACAGACAGGGCTCAATCGACTCGGCTATTGATGGTGATCAAGAATATATACACTTTATGGGGTC
>NW_022996200.1:7196-7659 GCF_900245975.1 Drosophila guanche | reverse complement strand
CCGAGTCGATTGAGCCCTGTCTGTCTGTCCGTCTGTCCGTCCGTCTGTCCGTCCGTCTTGTTGAGCACCTGAATCTCAGAGACTATAAAAGCTAGAGCTACCAAATTTTGCATCCAGACTTCTGTATGCTCACACTGTTACAAGTGTATTTTAAAAATTTGCCCCGCCCCATTCCGCCCCCGCAAAAGGGCGAAAACCTCCCAAATCTACAATTTTAAAGATAGAAGAAAACTAAAACGCCATTCTGTAGGGAATGGCCATATCTATCACCAAATTTGGATCCGATTGGATCATTATTATAGCCAGGAAGAATAAATTAATTAGCAGTGGCTAAACCCACACTGTCCTGCAGCTTTTGTTGTTCTTTTCACATTCTCTCATTCACACTCTGCTTCACTCGGCCTCTGCCTCTGACGCTTTTAACAACCCCCCCCCCCCCCCTCACGCAGCTTATATTTGTTTT
>NW_022996200.1:0-1302 GCF_900245975.1 Drosophila guanche | reverse complement strand
CCCCCCCCCCCCCCCCCCCCCTCACGCAGCTTATATTTGTTTTATACCCGGTACTCGAAGAGTAAATAGGGTATATTGTATTTGTGCACGAAGTTAATGTATGTAACACACAGAAGGAATCGTTTCCGACCCCGTAAAGTGTATATATTCTTGATCACCATCAATAGCCGAGTCGATTCAGCCTGTCCGTCCGTCTGTCCGTCTGTCCGTCCGTCTTGTTGAGCACCTGAATCTCAGAGACTATAAAAGCTAGAGCTACCAAATGTTGCATCCAGACTTCTGTATGCTCACACTGTTACAAGTGTATTTTAAAAATTTGCCCCGCCCCATTCCGCCCCCGCAAAAGGGCGAAAACCTCCCAAATCTACAATTTTAAAGATAGAAGAAAACTAAAAACGCCATTCTGTAGGGAATGGCCATATCTATCAGATCACCACAATTTAAAGATAGAAGAAAACTAAAAACGCCATTCTGTAGGGAATGGCCATATCTATCACGAAATTGGGATCCGATTGGATCATTATTATAGCCAGAAAGAATAAATTAATTATCAGTGGCTAAACCCACACTGTCCTGCAGCTTTTTTTATTCTTTTCACATTCTCTCATTCACACTCTGCTTCCCTCGGCCTCTGCCTCTGCCTCTGCCTCTGCCGACTTTTAACCAAACCCCCCCCCCCAATCACGCAGCTTATATTTGTTTTATACCCGGTAGTCGAAGAGAAAATAGGGTATATTGTATTTGTGCACAAAGTTAATGTATGTAACACACAGAAGGAATCGTTTCCGACCCCATAGAGTGTATATATTCTTGATCACCATCAATAGCCGAGTTGAGCCGATTGAGCCCTGTCTGTCTGTCCGTCTGTCCGTCCGTCTTGTTGAGCACCTGAATCTCAGAGACTATAAAAGCTAGATCCACCAAATTTTGCATTCAGACTTCTGTATACTCACACTGTTACAAGTATATTTAAAAAATGTGCCCCGCCCATTCCGCCCCCGCAAAAGAGCGAAAACCTCCCAAATCTATAATTTTAAAGATAGAAGAAAACTAAAACAGCCATTCTGTAGGGAATGACCATATCTATCAGATCAATAAATTGGGACCCGATTGGATCATTATTATAGCCAGAAAGAAGAAATTAATTAGCAGTGGCTAAACCCACACTGTCCTGCAGCTTTTGTTGTTCTTTTCACATTCTCTCATTCACACTCTGCTTCACTCGGCCTCTGCCTCTGCCGTCCCTCTGCCGACTTTTAACCACCCCCCCCCCCCCCCCCCCCCCCCCCCCCCCCCCCCCCC
>NW_022996199.1:7347-7661 GCF_900245975.1 Drosophila guanche | reverse complement strand
GTGTATACCACACAATCTCCCCTTGGTAGCAGTCGACAGGAGTTGACTGGTATTTAGAGGAGAAACAAATTATTTTAGCCCAAGTGAATGTCCGGGTAATGTTAAGAAGTAGAGTATAGTGGGTGCAATAGAGACGATTTTTTTATTGCAATACAGAAAGGTCGTGCGCGATTCATAAAGATAGTCTTTGCCAAAAAAAAGCAAGTTGAAAGTGGTAGCAAGACTCAAAAAAAAAGTGTGTTCGTAGGTATGTAGTTAGAGGATATAGGGAGGAAATGGAGGTGGAGGGCCAGGAATATGGCGAGAGGATGGGC
>NW_022996199.1:0-1619 GCF_900245975.1 Drosophila guanche | reverse complement strand
GGCGGCGGGAGGATTGAACCATAAATGACAAGCGATTTTGCAGATGATAGGGGAGAGAGGGAGAGTCCCGAAGGACTCCCAGAGGTAGAGAAGAGTAGAGGACAAGGAGACAGAAAAAAAAATTACAATAAGGGAAGACCAAACAAAGGTAAGGAAAAAAAAAAGAAGAGTAAAATACGTAAGTGGGAAGCGGGAGAAGAAATGATCGAACAGGGCAAGTTAAGGTATTTATATTGAGGCAAGACATTGGATACACAAACACGGTATAAGAAGGTCAATATTTACATTTAGAGAGAAAAGGTCGTGTTCGACCCAAATAAACAAAAGATCGAGCGTGAGGGAAGAACACAAATGGGATTCAAATGGGATCGCAAATGGGACTCAGTCCCATTTTTGGGACGAAAAAATTTAAAATGGGACTGAAATGGGAATGGTGAAAAGGGGAGATAAAATCAAGGAAAAATAAGTCAGGAGTAGGTGTTATAGTGGAGAAACGGGATGTTGAGAGCAAATAGGTGAAAATGACGATATAAGGGGAGAAAAGCGAAATTGAAGTTAAGGGGGTGAGAAGGAAATAGTAGAAAGCAGATTATAAAAGTTGAGTATAAAAAGTGAAAATTGCAGAAATCACCAAGTGGAGGAGATATAGTAGAGAGAGACAAGAAAGGGAAGAAGAAGAAGGTAAAAGAAGGAGAGGGAGAAGAGAGACGATAGGTAGCCAAAGGGGAGCCAGGCGATAGGTAGTTAAGGGGGGAGTAACCTGTGAAAGTGATGTATCACATTGCAGGTTATGCAAAGATCAGCAAGATTGACACACATGTCAATTTTGGAATGTGTCAAAGAGGAGATGGGAAATACGATAGAAGTGTAATAGAGAAGGCAATAGGAACAGATTTGCGTACCAAATGCGAGCACAAGTGGAAAAACGTGTGAGAAACCATAAAAAGCACACAGGTGAAAAAGAAGAGGTATAGACAAATTGAGGGAAAATAGAAGGCTACGGGAACGCGAATGCTCTTACATGAAGACAAAATAGTAATTTATAATTGCTAATTTGTCTGGGATATTATTCAATTCTCTATGAGAAAAGATTAGTATTTCTATGGCCACGCTGATCAGTGGGGTGAGTTTAAAACAGAATGAAATCGTTCAGTTTTGCTCCAAACACTGAATCAGCAAGGGTTATCTTCCGACGAGTGTTTTCACGAGAAGGAAGTAGCCTGAACAGTCTTATTCCAAATATCTGACGATTTTGTGAATAAGCACTGATGGATTTAGTGGATTACTAGCCGATGGCAAGTGTTCAACTAAAACTATTTGGGGGTCTACCACGATGATTAGCCGGGTTCTGCCTGTTGAATCATAGTGTGCAACCTCCTCCAAGGTTGGTTATGTTAAAGCTGTGTTTGAAATTCAGACACAGAATTTAGCGGACATCATACCAGAGGAAATCAAAGGGAGCTAAATGGATGTAGTTTTGTACGGTTCGCGGTGGTAAAACATTGCAAATCAGTACAGCTACCAGCTCATTAATTTGAGTTGCAAATTCAAATAACTTCAGCGAACTTGTACTGCTTTAGGGCGGTACGAGGGCGTAATGAATTGTTCTTTCGGGAGCA
>NW_022996198.1:7127-7666 GCF_900245975.1 Drosophila guanche | reverse complement strand
GGGGGGGGTTAAAAGTCGGCAGAGGCAGAGGCCGAGTGAAGCAGAGTGTGAATGAGAGAATGTGAAAAGAACAACAAAAGCTGCAGGACAGTGTGGGTTTAGCCAATGCTAATTAATTTCTTCTTTCTGGCTATAATAATGATCCAGAATGGCGTTTTTAGTTTTCTTCTATCTTTAAAATTGTAGATTTGGGAGTTTTTCGCCCTTTTGCGGGGGCGGAATGGGCGGGGCACATTTTTAAATACACTTGTAAGAGTGTGAGTATACAGAAGTCTGGATGCAACATTTGGTGGCTCTAGCTTTTATAGTCTCTGAGATTCAGGTGCTCAGCAAGACGGACGGACAGACGGAAGGACAGACGGACGGACAGACAGGGCTCAATCGACTCGGCTATTGATGGTGATCAAGAATATATACACTTTATGGGGTCGGAAACGATTCCTTCTGTGTGTTACATACATTAACTTTGTGCACAAATACAATATACAATATTTACTCTTCGAGTACCGGGTATAAAACAAATAAAAGCTGCGTGAGGG
>NW_022996198.1:2872-3397 GCF_900245975.1 Drosophila guanche | reverse complement strand
GGACAGACGGACGGACAGACAGACAGGGCTCAATCGACTCGGCTATTGATGGTGATCAAGAATATATACACTTTATGGGGTCGGAAACGATTCCTTCTGTGTGTTACATACATTAACTTTGTGCACAAATACAATATACCCTATTTACTCTTCGAGTACCGGGTGTAAAACAAATATAAGCTGCGTAAGGGTGGGGGGGGGTTTAAAGTCGGCAGAGGCAGAGGCCGAGTGAAGCAGAGTGTGAATGAGAGAATGTGAAAAGAACAACAAAAGTTGCAGGACAGTGTGGGCTTAGCCACTGCTAATTAATTTCTTCTTTCTGGCTGTAATAATGATCCAATCGGATCCCAATTTGGTGATAGATATGGCCATTCCCTACAGAATGGCGTTTTTAGTTTTCTTCTATCTTTAAAATTGTAGATTTGGGAGGTTTTCGCCCTTTTGCGGGGGCGGAATGGGGCGGGGCACAATTTTTAAATACACTTGTAACAGTGTGAGCATACAGAAGTCTGGATGCAAAATTTG
>NW_022996197.1:6017-7669 GCF_900245975.1 Drosophila guanche | reverse complement strand
GATCCAATCGGATCCCAATTTGGTGATCTGATAGATATGGCCATTCCCTACAGAATGGCGTTTTTAGTTTTCTTTTATCTTTACAATTGTAGATTTGGGAGGTTTTCGCCCTTTTGTTGGTCGGAAGGGGGGGGGGGCACATTTTGTAAATACACTTGTAACAGTGTGAGCATACAGAAGTCTGGATGCAAAATTTGGTGGCTCTAGCTTTTATAGTCTCTGAGATTCAGGTGCCCAACAAGACGGACGGACAGACGGACGGACAGACGGACAGACAGACAGGGCTCAATCGACTCGGCTATTGATGGTGATCAATAATAAATACACTTTATGGGGTCGTAAACGATTCCTTCTGTGTGTTACATACATTAACTTTGTGCACAAATACAATATACCCTTTTTACTCTTCGAGTACCGGGTATAAAAAAAAATAAGCTGCGAGAGGGGGGGGAGGGGTGGTTAAAAGTTGGCAGAGGCAGAGGCCGAGTGAAGCAGAGTGTGAATGAGAGAATGTGAAAAGAACAACAAAAGCTGCAGGACAGTGTGGGTTTAGCCACTGCTACTTAATTTCTTCTTTCTGGCTATAATAATGATCCAATCGGATCCCAATTTATTGATCTGATAGATATGGCCATTCCCTACAGAATGGCGTTTTTATTTTTCTTCTATCTTTAAAATTGTAGTTTTGGGAGGTTTTCGCCCTTTTGCGTGGGCGGAAGGGGGGGCGGGGGCACATTATTTTAATACACTTGTAACAGTGTAAGCATACAGAAGTCTGGATGCAAAATTTGGTGGCTCTAGCTTTTATAGTCTCTGAGATTCAGGTGCTCAACAAGACGGACGGTCAGACGGACGGACAGACGGACAGACAGACAGGGCTCAATCGACTCGGCTATTGATGGTGATCAAGAATATATACACTTTATGGGGTCGAAAACGATTCCTTCTGTGTGTTACATACGTTAACTTTGTGCACAGATACAATATACCCTTTTTACTCTTCGAGTACCGGGTATAAAACCAATATAAGCTGCGTGAGGGGGGGGGGGTGGTTAAAAGTCGGCAGAGGCAGAGGGACGGCAGAGGCAGAGGCCGAGTGAAGCAGAGTGTGAATGAGAGAATGTGAAAAGAACAACAAAAGCTGCAGGACAGTGTGGGTTTAGCCACTGCTAATTAATTTCTTCTTTCTGGCTATAATAATGATCCAATCGGATCCCAATTTATTGATCTGATAGATATGGCCATTCCCTACAGAAAGGCGTTTTTAGTTTTCTTTTATCTTTAAAATTGTAGATTTGGGAGGTTTTCGCCCTTTTGCGGGGGCGGAATGGGGCGGGGCACATTTTTTAAATACACTTGTAACAGTGTGAGCATACAGAAGTCTGGATGCAAAATTTGGTGGCTCTAGCTTTTATAGTCTCTGAGATTCAGGTGCTCAACAAGACGGACGGACAGACGGACGGACAGACGGACAGACAGACAGGGCTCAATCGACTCGGCTATTGATGGTGATCAAGAATATATACACTTTATGGGGTCGGAAACGATTCCTTCTGTGTGTTACATACATTAACTTTGTGCACAAATACAATATACCCTATTTACTCTTCGAGTACCGGGTATAAAACAAATATAAGCTGCGTGAGGGGGGG
>NW_022996197.1:0-522 GCF_900245975.1 Drosophila guanche | reverse complement strand
AAAGCTGCAGGACAGTGTGAGTTTAGCCACTGCTAATTAATTTCTTCTTTCTGGCTATAATAATGATCCAATCGGATCCCAATTTATTGATCTGATAGATATGGCCATTCTCTATAGAATTGCGTTTTTAGTTTTCTTTTATCTTTAAAATTGTAGATTTGGGAGGTTTTCGCTTTTTTGCGTGGGTGGAAGGTGGCGGGGACATTTTTTAAATACACTTGTAACAGTGTGAGCATACAGAAGTCTGGATGCAAAATTTGGTGGCTCTAACTTTTATAGTCTCTGAGATTCAAGTGCTCAACAAGACGGACGGACAGACGGACGGACAGACGGACGGACAGACAGGGCTCAATCGACTCGGCTATTGATGGTGATCAAGAATATATACACTTTATGGGGTCGAAAACGATTCCTTCTGTGTGTTACATACATTAACTTTGTGCACAAATACAATATACCCTATTTACTCTTCGAGTACCGGGTATAAAACAAATATAAGCTGCGTAAGGGCGGGGGGGGGGG
>NW_022996196.1:7022-7673 GCF_900245975.1 Drosophila guanche | reverse complement strand
AATGATCCAATCGGATCCCAATTTATTGATCTGATAGATATGACCATTCCCTACAGAATGGCGTTTTTAGTTTTCTTCTATCTTTAAAATTGTAGATTTGGGAGGTTTTCGCCCTTTTGCGGGGGCGGAATGGGGCGGGGCACATTTTTTAAATACACTTGTAACAGTGTGAGCATACAGAAGTCTGGATGCAAATTTGGTAGCTCTAGCTTTTATAGTCTCTGAGATTCAGGTGCTCAACAAGACGGACGGACAGGCGGAAGGACAGACGGACGGACAGACAGGGCTCAATCGACTCGGCTATTGATGGTGATCAAGAATATATACACCTTATGGGGTCGGAAACGATTCCTTCTGTGTGTTACATACATTAACTTTGTGCACAAATACAATATACCCTATTTACTCTTCGAGTACCGGGTATAAAACAAATATAATATATATATATATGACCATTCCCTACAGAATGGCGTTTTTAGTTTTCTTCTATCTTTAAAATTGTAGATTTGGGAGGTTTTCGCCCTTTTGCGGGGGCGGAATGGGGCGGGGCACATTTTTTAAATACACTTGTAACAGTGTAAGCATACAGAAGTCTGGATGCAAAATTTGGTGGCTCTAGCTTTTATAGTCTCTGAGATTCAGGTGCTCAAC
>NW_022996196.1:0-623 GCF_900245975.1 Drosophila guanche | reverse complement strand
GGGGGGGGGGGGGGGGGGGGGGGGGGGTGGTTTAAAGTCGTCAGAGGCAGAGGGACGGCAGAGGCAGAGGCCGAGTGAAGCAGAGTGTGAATGAGAGAATGTGAAAAGAACAACAAAAGCTGGAAGACAGTGTGGGTTTAGCCACTGCTAATTAATTTATTCTTTCTGGCTATAATAATGATCCAATCGGATCCCAATTTATTGATCTGATAGATATGACCATTCCCTACAGAATGGCGTTTTTAGTTTTCTTCTTTCTTTAAAATTGTAGATTTGGGAGGTTTTCGCCGTTTTGCGGGGGCGGAATGGGGCGAGGCACATTTTTTAAATACACTTGTAACAGTGTGAGCATACAGAACTGGATGCAAAATTTGGTAGCTCTAGCTTTTATAGTCTCTGAGATTCAGGTACTCAACAAGACGGACGGACGGACAGACAGACAGGGCTCAATCGACTCGGCTATTGATGGTGATCAAGAATATATACACTTTATGGGGTCGGAAACGATTCCTTCTGTGTGTTACATACATTAACTTTGTGCAAAAATACAATATACCCAATTTACTCTTCGTGTACCGGGTATAAAACAAATATAAGCTGCGTGAGGGGAGGAGGGGGGGGGG
>NW_022996195.1:6739-7684 GCF_900245975.1 Drosophila guanche | reverse complement strand
GTTTTCGCCCTTTTGCGGTGGCGGAAGGGGGCGGGGCACATTTTTTAAATACACTTGTAACAGTGTGAGCATACAGAAGTCTGGATGCAACATTTGGTAGCTCTAGCTTTTATAGTCTCTGAGATTCAGGTGCTCAACAAGATGGACGGACAGACAGACAGGGCTCAATCGACTCGGCCCTTGATGGTGATCAAGAATATATACACTTTATGGGGTCGGAAACGATTCCTTCTGTGTGTTACATACTTTAACTTTGTGCACAAATACAATATATCCTATTTACTCTTCGAGTACCGGGTATAAAAGAAATATAAGCTGCGAGAGGGGGGGGGGGGGGGTGGTTAAAAGTCGGCAGAGGCAGAGGGACCGCAGAGGCAGAGGCCGAGTGAAGCAGAGTGTGAATGAGAGAATATGAAAAGAACAACAAAAGCTGCAGGACAGTGTGGGTTTAGCCAGTGCTAATTAATTTCTTCTTTCTGGCTATAATAATGATCCAATCGGATCCCAATTTGGTGATCTGATAGATATGGCCATTCCCTACAGAATGGCGTTTTTAGTTTTCTTTTATCTTTAAAATTGTAGATTTTGGGAGGTTTTCGCCCTTTTGCGGGGGCGGGGCACATTTTTTAAATACACTTGTAACAGTGTGAGCATACAGAAGTCTGGATGCAAAATTTGGTGGCTCTAGCTTTTATAGTCTCTGAGATTCAGGTGCTCAACAAGACGGACGGACAGACGGACGGACAGACGGACAGACAGACAGGGCTCAATCGACTCGGCTATTGATGGTGATCAAGAATATATACACTTTATGGGGTCGGAAACGATTCCTTCTGTGTGTTACATACATTAACTTTGTGCACAAATACAATATACCCTATTTACTCTTCGAGTACCGGGTATAAAACAAATATAAGCTGCGTGAGGGGGGGGGGGGGGGGGGGG
>NW_022996195.1:0-1046 GCF_900245975.1 Drosophila guanche | reverse complement strand
GTGGGGGGGGGGGGGGGGGGGGGGGGGGGGGGAGGGGGGGGGGGGGGGGGGGGGGGGGGGGGGGTGGTTAAAAGTCGGCAGAGGCAGAGGGACGGCAGAGGCAGAGGCCGAGTGAAGCAGAGTGTGAATGAGAGAATGTGAAAAGAACAACAAAAGCTGCAGGACAGTGTGGGTTTAGCCACTGCTAATTAATTTCTTCTTTCTGGCTATAATAATGATCCAATCGGATCCCAATTTGGTGATCTGATAGATATAGCCATTCCCTACAGAATGGCGTTTTTAGTTTTCTTTTATCTTTAAAATTGTAGATTTGGGAGGTTTTCGCCCTTTTGAGGGGACGGAAGGGGGCGGAGCACATTTTTTAAGTACACTTGTAACAGTGTGAGCATACAGAAGTCTGGATGCAAAATTTGGTGGCTCTAGCTTTTATAGTCTCTGAGATTCAGGTGCTCAACAAGACGGACGGACACACGGACAGACAGACAGGGCTCAATCGACTCGGCTATTGATGGTGATCAAGAATATATACACTTTATGGGGGTGGTTAAAAGTCGGCAGAGGCAGAGGGACGGCAGAGGCAGAGGCCGAGGGAAGCAGAGTGTGAATGAGAGAATGTGAAAAGAATAACAAAAGCTGCAGGACTGTGTGGGTTTAGCCACTGCTAATTAATTTCTTCTTTCTGGCTATAATAATGATCCAATCGGATCCCAATTTATTGATCTGATAGATATGACCATTCCCTACAGAATGGCGTTTTTAGTTTTCTTCTATCTTTAAAATTGTAGATTTGGGAGGTTTTCGCCCTTGTGCGGGGGCGGAATGGGGCGGGGCACATTTTTTAAATACACTTGTAACAGTGTGAGCATACAGAAGTCTGGATGCAAAATTTGGTGGCTCTAGCTTTTATAGTCTCTGAGATTCAGGTGCTCAACAAGACGGACGGACAGACGGACAGACAGACGGACGGACAGACAGGGCTCAATCGACTCGGCTATTGATGGTGATCAAGAATATATACACTTTATGGGGTCGGAAACGATTCCTTC
>NW_022996194.1:5994-7686 GCF_900245975.1 Drosophila guanche | reverse complement strand
TAGGCCAAAACCACACACAGTTTGGATCCATTTTATAGCAGTATCAATCAAATTTTCAGATAATCAAAGTTTTTTGCAACCAGACCTAAGATACTTAAGTTATGTGAAAAAACAAACCGCAACCTCTGAAAAAACCTTAAACAAAAAATTACATCCTTAATAAGTTCTTAAAAAACAAGTTCTGCCATAGAAAATAAACCCGACTTTTCCCGAGCTTTTAAAGTCAAAAATTCGAAGAAAAAAAATCTCACAACAATCATAATTTTTGCATTTCAAAGCTTTACCCAGACGGTAGGCCAAAACCACACACAGTTTGGATCCACTTCATAGCAGCATCAAACAACTTTTCAGATAATCAAAGGTTTTTGCAACCAGATCTAAGATACTTATGCTATGTGAAAACACAAATCGCTACCTCTGAAAAAAACCTTAAACAAAAAATTACATCCTTAATAAGTTCCTAAAAAACAAGTTCTGCCATAGAAAATAAACCCGACTATTCCCGAGTTTTTAAAGTCAAAAATTCGAAGAAAAAAAATCTCACAACAATCATCATTTTTGCATTTCAAAGCTTTACCCAGACGGTAGGCCAAAACCACACACAGTTTGGATCCATTTTATAGCAGTATCAATCAAATTTTCAGATAATCAAAGTTTTTTGCAACCAGATCTAAGATACTTAAGTTATGTGAAAAAACAAACCGAAACCTCTGAAAAAACCTTAAACTAAAAATTAAATCCTTGATAAGTTCTTAAAAGACAAGTTCTGTCATAGAAAATAAACTCGACTCTTTCCGAGTTTTTAAAGTCAAAATTTCGAAAAAAAATACCTCACAAAAATAAACATTTTTGCATTTCAAAGCTTTACCCAGACGGTAGGCCAGAACCACACCGAGTTTGGATCCATTTTATAACCGTATCAATAAATTTTTGAGATAATCAAATTTCCTTACAACCAGATCTAAGATACTTAAGTAATGTGAAATTTTATAACAGTATCAATCAACTTTTCAGATAATAAAATTTCTTTACAACCAGATCTAAGATACTTAAGTTATGTGAAAAAACAAACCGCAACCTCTGAAAAACCCTTAAACTAAAAATTACATCCTTAATAAGTTCTTAAAAAACCAGGTTCTGCCATAGAAAATAAACCCGACTCTTCCCGATTTTTTGAACTCAAAATTTCGAAGAAAAAAAAACTCACAGCAATCAACATTTTTGCATTTCAAAGCGTTACCCAGACGGTGGGCCAAAACCACACACAGTTTGGATCAATTTTATAGCAGTATCAATCAAATTTTCAGATAATCAAAATTTTTTGCAACCAGATCTAAGATACTTAAGTTATGTGAAAAAACAAACCGCAACCTCTGAAAAAACCTTAAACTAAAAATTAAATCCTTAATAAGTTCTTAAAAAACCAGGTTCTGCCATAGAAAATAAACCCGACTCTTCCCGAGTTTTTGAAGTCAAAATTTCGAAAAAATACCTCACAAAAATCAACATTTTTGCATTTCAAAGCTTTACCCAGACTGTAGGCCAAAACCACACACAGTTTGGATCCATTTTATAGCAGTATCAATCAAATTTTCAGATAATCAAAATTTTTTGCAACCAGATCTAAGATACTTAAGTTATGTGAAAAAACAAACCGCAACCTCTGAAAAAACCTTAAACTTAAAATTACTT
>NW_022996194.1:0-1701 GCF_900245975.1 Drosophila guanche | reverse complement strand
AGTATCAATCAAATTATCAGATAATCAAAATTTTTTGCAACCAGATTCAAGATACTTAAGTTATGTGAAAAAACAAACAGCAACCTCTGAAAAAACCTTAAACTTAAAACTACTTCCTTAATAAGTTCTTAAAAAACAAGTTCTGCCATAGAAAATAAACCCGACTTTTCCCGAGTTTTTAAAGTAAAAATATCGAAAAAAAAATCTCACATCAATCAACATTTTTGCATTTCAAAGCTTTACCCAGACGGTAGGCCAAAACCACACACAGTTTGGATCCATTTTATAGCAGTATCAATCAACTTTTCAGATAATCAAAGTTTTTTACAACCAAAATTAAGATACTTAAGTTATGTGAAAAAACAAACCGCAACCTCTGAAAAAGCCTTAAACTTAAAATTACATCCTTAATAAGTTCTTACAAAACAAGTTCTGCCATAGAAAATAAACCCGAGATTTTAAAGTCAAAATTTCGTACAAAATACCTCACAAAAATCAGCATTTTTGCATTTCAAAGCTTTACCCAGACGGTAGGCCAAAACCACACACAGTTTGGATCCATTTTATAGCAGTATCAATCAACTTTTCAGATAATCAAAGTTTTTTACAACCAAAATTAAGATACTTAAGTTATGTGAAAAAACAAACCGCAACCTCTGAAAAAACCTTAAACTTAAAATTACTTCCTTAATAAGTTCTTACAAAACAAGTTCTGCCATAGAAAATAAACCCGAGATTTTAAAGTCAAAATTTCGTACAAAATACCTCACAAAAATCAGCATTTTTGCATTTCAAAGCTTTACCCAGACGGTAGGCCAAAACCACACACAGTTTGGATCCATTTTATAGCAGTATCAATCAAATTTTCAGATAATCAAAATTTTTTGCAACCAGATCTAAGATACTTAAGTTATGTGAAAAAACAAACCGCAACCTCTGAAAAAACCTTAAACTAAAAATTAAATCCTTAATAAGTTCTTAAAAAACCAGGTTCTGCCATAGAAAATAAACCCGACTCTTCCCGAGTTTTTGAAGTCAAAATTTCGAAAAAATACCTCACAAAAATCAACATTTTTGCATTTCAAAGCTTTACCCAGACGGTAGGCCAAAACCACACACAGTTTGGATCCATTTTATAGCAGTATCAATCAACTTTTCAGATAATCAAAGTTTTTTACAACCAAAATTAAGATACTTAAGTTATGTGAAAGAACAAACCGCAACCTCTGAAAAACCCTTAAACTTAAAACTAATTCCTTAATAAGTTATTAAAAAACAAGTTCTGCCACAGAAAAAAAACCCGAGTTTTTAAAGTCAAAATTTCGAAAAAATACCTCACAAAAATCAACATTTTTGCATTTCAAAGCTTTTCCGAGACGGTACGCTAAAACCACACACAGTTTGGATCCACTTCATAGCAGCATCAAACAACTTTTCAGATAATCAAAGCTTTTTGCAACCCGATCTAAGATACTTATGCTATGTGAAAAAAAACTCGCTACCTCTGAAAAAAACCTTAAACAAAAAATTACGTCCTTAATAAGTTCCTAAAAAACAAGTTCTGCCATAGAAAATAAACCCGACATTTCCAGAGTTTTTAAAGTCAAAATTTTAACAATAAAATACTCACAACAATCAACATTTTTGCATTTCAAAGCTTTACCCAGACGGTAGGCCAAAACCACACACAGTTTGGATCCA
>NW_022996193.1:7093-7690 GCF_900245975.1 Drosophila guanche | reverse complement strand
GCCACGGCTTCCGCAAATCGGGTGATTACAATCGAGAGTGCCCCTTACCAGTCATTTGTTCTCGTATTTTAATACAAGAAACACACAAACACTTCAATATTATTCGTATATAGTAACAACTATACACATATCCAACCAAATAAAGTATCAGACATTGCCGGCTAGGTATGTTCCCCATATCATATGCAAAGACAAATTTAAAATTTTTCATCATATGAAATATACCAAGCACGACACCACTCCCTATAGACGTTTTTTGCCACGGCTTCCGCAAAATGGGGTGCCTTCAATAGGGAGTGCCTCTTAGTAGTCATTTGTTCTCGTATTATAATACAAGAAACACACAAACACTTCAATATTATTCGTATATAGTAACAATTATATACATATCAAACCATATAAAGTATCAGACATTGCCTGCTAGGTATTTTCCCCATATCATATGCAAAGACAAATTTTAAATTTTTCATCATATGAAATATACCAAGCACGACACCACTCCCTATAGAGGTTTTTTGCCACGGCTTCCGCAAATCGGGTGCCTTCAATAGGGAGTGCCTCTTAGTAGTCATTTGTTCTCGTATTATAATACAAGAA
>NW_022996193.1:0-764 GCF_900245975.1 Drosophila guanche | reverse complement strand
TAATACAAGAAACACACAAACACTTCAATATTATTCGTATATAGTAACAATTATATACATATCAAACCATATAAAGTATCAGACATTGCCATCTAGGTATTTTCCCCATATCATATGTAAGGACAAATTTTAAATTGTTCATCATATGAAATATACCAAGCACGACACCACTCCCTATAGATGTTTTTGCCACGGCTTCTGAAAATCGGGTGCCTTCAATAGGGAGTGCCTCTTAGTAGTCATTTGTTCTCGTATTTTAATACAAGAAACACACAAACACTTCCATATTATTCGTAAATAGATACAATTATATACATATCAAACCATATAAAGTATCAGACATTGCCATCTAGGTATTTTCCCCATATCATATGTAAGGACAAATTTTAAATTGTTCATCATATGAAATATACCAAGCATACCAAGTTCTCGTATTTTAATACAAGAAACACACAAACACTTCCATATTATTCGTAAATAGATACAATTATATACATATCAAACCATATAAAGTATCAGACATTGCCGGCTAGGTATGTTCCCCATATCATATGCAAAGACAAATTTTAAATTTTTCATCATATGAAATATACCAAGCACGACACCACTCCCTATAAAGGTTTTCTGCCACGGCTTCCGCAAATCGGGTGATTACAATCGAGAGTGCCCCTTACCAGTCATTTGTTCTCGTATTTTAATACAAGAAACACACAAACACTTCAATATTATTCATATATAGTAACAATTATATACATATCCAACCA
>NW_022996192.1:6672-7717 GCF_900245975.1 Drosophila guanche | reverse complement strand
CTATTGATGGTACTCAAGAATAAATACACTTTATGTACATACATACACTTTACATTAACTTTGTGCACAAATACAATATACCCTATTTACTCTTCGAGTACCGGGTATAAAACAAATATAAGCTGTTAGAAGGGGGGGTGGGTGGTTTAAAGTCGGCAGAGGCAGAGGGACGGCAGAGGCAGAGGCCGAGTGAAGCAGAGTGTGAATGAGAGAATGTGAAAAGAACGACAAAAGCTGCAGGACAGTTTGGGTTTAGCCACTGCTAATTAATTTAGTCTTACTGGCTATAATAATGATCCAATCGGATCCCAATTTATTGATCTGATAGATATGACCATTCCCTACATAATGGCGTTTTTAGTTTTCTTCTATCTTTAAAATTGTAGATTTCGAAGGTTTTCGCCCTTTTGCGGGGGCGGAATGGGGCGGGGCACATTAAAAAAAATGGTTAAAAGTCGGCAGAGGCAGAGGCCGAGTGAAGCAGAGTGTGAATGAGAGAATGTGAAAAGAACAACAAAAGCTGCAGGACAGTGTGGGTTTAGCCACTGCTAATTAATTTCTTCTTTCTGGCTATATTAATGATCCAATCGGATCCCAATTTATTGATCTGATAGATATGACCATTCCCTACAGAATGGCGTTTTTAGTTTTCTTCTATCTTTAAAATTGTAGATTTGGGAGGTTTTCGCCCTTTTGCGGGGGCGGAATGGGGCGGGGCACATTTTTTAAATACACTTGTAACAGTGTGAGCATACAGAAGTCTGGATGCAAAATTTGGTGGCTCTAGCTTTTATAGTCTCTGAGATTCAGGTGCTCAACAAGACGGACGGACAGACGGACGGACAGACGGACAGACAGACAGGGCTCAATCGACTCGGCTATTGATGGTGATCAAGAATATATACACTTTATGGGGTCGGAAACGATTCCTTCTGTGTGTTACATACATTAACTTTGTGCACAAATACAATATACCCTATTTACTCTTCGAGTACCGGGTATAAAACAAATATAAGCTGCGTGAGGGGGGGGGGGGGGGGGGGGG
>NW_022996192.1:0-1268 GCF_900245975.1 Drosophila guanche | reverse complement strand
GTGGGGGGGGGGGGGGGGGGGGGGGGGGGGGGAGGGGGGGGGGGGGGGGGGGGGGGGGGGGGGGTGGTTAAAAGTCGGCAGAGGCAGAGGGACGGCAGAGGCAGAGGCCGAGTGAAGCAGAGTGTGAATGAGAGAATGTGAAAAGAACAACAAAAGCTGCAGGACAGTGTGGGTTTAGCCACTGCTAATTAATTTATTCTTTCTGGCTATAATAATGATCCAATCGGATCCCAACTTATTGATCTGATAGATATGACCATTCCCTACAGAATGGCGTTTTTAGTTTTCTTCTATCTTTAAAATTGTAGATTTGGGAGGTTTTCGCCCTTTTGCGGGGGCGGAATGGGGCGGGGCACATTTTTAAATACACTTGTAACAGTGTGAGCATACAGAAGTCTGGAGCAAAATTTTGTAGCTCTAGCTTTTATAGTCTCTGAGATTCAGGTGCTCAACAAGACGGACGGACAGACGGAAGGACAGACGGACAAACAGACAGGGCTCAATCGACTCGGCTATTGATGGTGATCAAGAATATATACACTTTATGGGGTCGGAAACGATTCCTTCTGTGTGTTACATACATTAACTTTGTGCACAAATACAATATACCCTATTTACTCTTCGAGTACCGAGTATAACACAAATATCAGCTGTGAGAAGGGGGTGGGGGGGGGGTGGTTAAAAGTCGGCAGAGGCAGAGGCCGAGTGAAGCAGAGTGTAAATGAGAGAATGTGAAACGAACAACAATAGCTGCAGGACATTGTGGGTTTAGCCACTGCTAATTAATTTCTTCTTTCTTGCTATAATAATGATCCAATCGGATCCCAATTTATTGATCTGATAGATATGACCATTCCCTACAGAATGGCGTTTTTAGTTTTCTTTTATCTTTAAAATTGTAGATTTGGGAGGTTTTCGCCCTTTTGCGGTGGCGGAAGTGGGCGGGGCACATTTTTAAATACACTTGTAACAGTGTGAGCATACAGAAGTCTGGATGCAAAATTTGGTGGCTCTAGCTTTTATAGTCTCTGAGATTCAGGTGCTCAACAAGACGGACGGACAGACGGATGGACAGACGGCCAGACAGACAGGGCTCAATCGACTCGGCTATTGATGGTGATCAACAATATATACACTTTATGGGGTCGGAAACGATTCCTTCTGTGTGTTACATAGTTTAACTTTGTGCACAAATAGAATATACCCTATTTACTCTTCGAGTACCGGGTATAAAACAAATATAAGCTGCGTGAGGGGGGGGGGGGGGC
>NW_022996191.1:0-1022 GCF_900245975.1 Drosophila guanche | reverse complement strand
GTCCATCCGTCTGTCCGTCCGTCTTCTTGAGCACCTGAATCTCAGAGACTATAAAAGCTAGAGCTACCAAATTTTGCATCCAGACTTCTGTATGCTCACACTGTTACAAGTGTATTTAAAAAATGTGCCCCGCCCCATTCCGCCCCGCAAAAGGGCGAGAGCCTCCCAAATCTACAATTTTAAAGATAGAAGAAAACTAAAAACGCCATTCTATAGGGAATGGCCATATCTATCAGATCACCAAATTGGGATCCGATTTGGAATTGGATCATTATTATAGCCAGAAAGAAGAAATTAATTAGCAGTGGCTAAACCCACACTGTCCTGCAGCTTTTGTTGTTCTTTTCACATTCTCTCATTCAAACTCTGCTTCACTCGGCCTCTGCCTCTGCCGTCCCTCTGCCTCTGCCGACTTTTAACCACCCCCCTCCCCCCCTCACGCAGCTTATATTTGCTTTATACCCGGTACTCAAAGGGTAAATAGGGTATATTGTATTTGTGCACAAAGTTAATGTATGTAACATACAGAAGGAATCGTTTCCGACCCCATGAAGTGTATATATTCTTGATCACCATCAATAGCCGAGTCGATTGAGCCCTGTCTGTCTGTCCGTCTGTCCGTCCGTCTGTCCGTCCGTCTTGTTGAGAACCTGAATCTCAGAGACTATAAAAGCTAGAGCCACCAAATTTTGCTTCCAGACTTCTGTATACTCACACTATTACAAATGTATTTAAAAAATGTGCCCCCCCCCCACCCACCCTTCCGACCGCGCAAAAAGGCGATAACCTCCCAAATCTACAATTTTAAAGATAGAAGAAAACTAAAAACGCCATTCTATAGGGAATGGCCATATCTATCAGATCACCTAATTGGGATCCGATTGGATCATTATTATAGCCAGAAAGAAGAAATTAATTAGTAGTGGCTAAACCCACACTGTCCTTCAGCTTTAGTTGTTCTTTTCACATTCTCTCATTCACACTCTGCTTCACTCGGCCTCTGCCTCTGCCGACTTTTAACC
>NW_022996190.1:7072-7723 GCF_900245975.1 Drosophila guanche | reverse complement strand
TATATATATATAAATATATATATTTAAAGTCGGCAGAGGCAGAGGGACGGCAGAGGCAGAGGGACGGCATAGGCATAGGCCGAGTGAAGCAGAGTGTGAATGAGAGAATGTGAAAAGAACAACAAAAGCTGCAGGACAGTGTGGGTTTAGCCACTGCTAATTAATTTATTCTTACTGGCTATAATAATGATCCAATCGGATTCCAATTTATTGGTCTGATAGATATGGCCATTCCCTACAGAATGGCGTTTTTAGTTTTTTTTATCTTTAAAATTGTAGATTTGGGAGGTTTTCGCCCTTTTGCGGGGGCGGATTGGGGCGGGGCACATTTTTTAAATACACTTGTAACTGTGTGAGCATACAGAAGTCTGGATGCAAAATTTGGTGGCTCTAGCTTTTATAGTCTCTGAGATTCAGGTGCTCAACAAGACGGACGGACAGACGAAAGGACAGACGGACGGACAGACAGGGCTCAATCGACTCGGCTATTGATGGTGATCAAGAATATATACACTTTATGGGGTCGGAAACGATTCCTTCTGTGTGTTACATACATTAACTTTGTGCACAAATACAATATACCCTATTTACTCTTCGAGTACCGGGTATAAAACAAATATAAGCTGCGTGAGGGGGGGGGGGGGGGGGGGG
>NW_022996190.1:0-1761 GCF_900245975.1 Drosophila guanche | reverse complement strand
GGGAGGAGGGGGGGGGGGGGGGGGGGGGGGGGGGGGGGTGGTTAAAAGTCGGCAGAGGCAGAGGGACGGCAGAGGCAGAGGCCGAGTGAAGCAGAGTGTGAATGAGAGAATGTGAAAAGAACAACAAAAGCTGCAGGACAGTGTGGGTTTAGCCACTGCTAATTAATTTCTTCTTTCTGGCTATAATAATGATCCAATCGGATCCCAATTTGGTGATCTGATAGATATGGCCATTCCCTACAGAATGGCGTTTTTAGTTTTCTTCTATCTTTAAAATTGTAGATTTGGGAGGTTTTCGCCCTTTTGCGGGGGCGGAATGGGGCGGGGCACATTTTTTAAATACACTTGTAACAGTGTGAGCATACAGAAGTCTGGATGCAAAATTTGGTAGCTCTAGCTTTTATAGTCTCTGAGATTCAGGTGCTCAACAAGACGGACGGACAGACGGAAGGACAGACGGACGGACAGACAGGGCTCAATCGACTCGGCTATTGATGGTGATCAAGAATATATACACTTTATGGGGTCGGAAACGATTCCTTCTGTGTGTTACATACATTAACTTTGTGCACAAATATAATAAATATATATATATATATATATATATATATATATATATATAAATATATATATTTAAAGTCGGCAGAGGCAGAGGGACGGCATAGGCATAGGCCGAGTGAAGCAGAGTGTGAATGAGAGAATGTGAAAAGAACAACAAAAGCTGCAGGACAGTGTGGGTTTAGCCACTGCTAATTAATTTATTCTTACTGGCTATAATAATGATCCAATCGGTATCCAATTTATTGGTCTGATAGATATGGCCATTCCCTACAGAATGGCGTTTTTCGATTTCTTCTATCTTTAAAATTGTAGATTTGGAAGGTTTTCGCCCTTTTGCGGGGGCGGAATGGGGCGGGGCACATTTTTTAAATACACTTGTAACAGTGTGAGCATACAGAAGTCTGGATGCAAAATTTGGTACCTCTAGCTTTTATAGTCTCTGAGATTCAGGTGCTCAACAAGACGGACGGACAGACAGAAGGACAGACGGACGGACAGACAGGGCTCAATCGACTCGGCTATTGATGGTGATCAAGAATATGTACCCTTTATGGGTTCGGAAACGATTCCTTCTGTGTGTTACATACATTAACTTTGTGCACAAATACAATATACCCTATTTACTCTTCGAGTACCGGGTATAAAACAAATATAAGCTGCGTGAGGGGGGAGGGGGGGTTAAAAGTCGGCAGAGGCAGAGGGACGGCAGAGGCAGAGGCCGAGTGAAGCAGAGTGTGAATGAGAGAATGTGAAAAGAACAACAAAAGCTGCAGGACAGTGTGGGTTTAGCCACTGCTAATTAAGTCGGCAGAGGCAGAGGGACGGCAGAGGCAGAGGCCGAGTGAAGCAGAGTGTGAATGAGAGAATGTGAAAAGAACAACAAAAGCTGCAGGACAGTGTGGGTTTAGCCACTGCTAATTAATTTCTTCTTTCTTTTATCTTTAAAATTGTAGATTTGGGAGGTTTTCGCCCTTTTGAGTGGGCGGAAGGGGACGGGGCATATTTTTTAAATACACTTGTAACTGTGTGAGCATACAGAAGTCTGGATGCAAAATTTGGTGGCTCTAGCTTTTATAGTCTCTGAGATTCAGGTGCTCAACAAGACGGACGGACAGACGAAAGGACAGACGGACGGACAGACAGGGCTCAATCGACTCGGCTATTGATGGTGATCAAGAATATATACACTTTATGGGGTCG
>NW_022996189.1:6683-7737 GCF_900245975.1 Drosophila guanche | reverse complement strand
GATTGAGCCCTGTCTGTCTGGCCGTCTGTCCGTCCGTCTGTCCGACCGTCTTGTTGAACACCTGAATCTCAGAGACTATAAAAGCTAGAGACACCAAATTTTGCATCCAGACTTCTGTATGCTGACACTGTTACAAGTGTATTTAAAAAATGTGCCCCGCCCCATTCCGCCCCCGCAAAATGGCGAAAACCTCCCAAATCTACAATTTTAAAGATAGAAGAAAACTAAAAACTCCATTCTGTAGGGAATGGCCATATCTATCAAATCACCGAATTGGGATCCGATTGGATCATTATTATAGCCAGAAAGAAGAAATTAATTAGCAGTGGCTAAACCCACACTGTCCTGCAGCTTTTGTTGTTCTTTTCACATTCTCTCATTCACACTCTGCTTCACTCGGCTTTTGCCTCTGCCGACTTTAAACCACCCCCCCTCCCACAGCTTATATTTGTTTTATAACCGGTACTCGAAGAGTAAATAGGGTATATTGTATTTGTGCACAAAGTTAATGTATTTAACACACAGAAGGAATCGTTTCCGACCCCATAAAGTGTATTTATTCTTGATCACCATCAATAGCCGAGTCGATTGAGCCCTGTCTGTCTGGCCGTCTGTCCGTCCGTCTGTCCGACCGTCTTGTTGAACACCTGAATCTCAGAGACTATAAAAGCTAGAGACACCAAATTTTGCATCCAGACTTCTGTATGCTGACACTGTTACAAGTGTATTTAAAAAATGTGCCCCGCCCCATTCCGCCCCCGCAAAATGGCGAAAACCTCCCAAATCTACAATTTTAAAGATAGAAGAAAACTAAAAACGCCATTCTGTAGGGAATGGCCATATCTATCAGATCACCAAATTGGGATCCGATTGGATCATTATTATAGCCAGAAAGAAGAAATTAATTAGCAGTGGCTAAACCCACACTGTCCTGCAGCTTTTGTTGTTCTTTTCACATTCTCTCATTCACACTCTGCTTCACTCGGCCTCTGCCTCTGCCGTCCCTCTGCCTCTGCCGACTTTTAACCACCCCCCCCCCCCCCCCCCCCCCCCC
>NW_022996189.1:0-1346 GCF_900245975.1 Drosophila guanche | reverse complement strand
CCCCCCCCCCCCCCCCCCCCTCACGCAGCTTATATTTGTTTTATACCCGGTACTCGAAGAGTAAATAGGGTATATTGTATTTGTGCACAAAGTTAATGTGTGTAACACACAGAAGGAATCGTTTCCGACCCCATAAAGTGTATATATTCTTGATCACCATCAATAGCCGAGTCGATTGAGCCCTGTCTGTGTGTCCGTCTGTCCGTCCGTCTGTCCGTCCGTCTTGTTGAGCACCTGAATCTCAGAGACTATAAAAGCTAGAGCTACCAAATATTGCATCCAGAATTCTGTATGCTTACACTGTTACAGGCCTCTGCCTCTGCCGTCCCTCTGCCTCTGCCGACTTTTAACCACCCCCCACCCCCCTCACGCAGCTTATATTTGTTTTATAACCGGTACTCGAAGAGTTAATAGGGCATATTGTATTTGTGCACAAAGTTAATGTATGTAACACACAGAAGGAATCGTGCACAAAGTTAATGTATGTAACACTTAGAAGGAATCGTTTCCGACCCCATAAAGTGTATATATTCTTGATCACCATCAATAGCCGAGTCGATTGAGCCCTGTCTGTGTGTCCGTCTGTCCGTCCGTCTGTCCGTCTGTCCGTCCGTCTTGTTGAGCACCTGAATCTCAGAGACTATAAAAGCTAGAGCTACCAAATATTGCATCCAGAATTCTGTATGCTCACACTGTTACAAGTGTATTTACAAAATGTGCCCCGCCCCACTCCGCCCCCGCAAAAGGTCGAAAACCTCCCAAATCTACAATTTTAAAGATAGAAGAAAACAAAAAACGTCATTCTGTAGGGAATGGCCATATCTATCAGATCACCAAATTGGGATCCGAGTGGATCATTATTATAGCCAGAAAGAATAAATTAATTAGCAGTGCCTAAACCCACACTGTCCTGCAGCTTTTGTTGTTCTTTTCACATTCTCTCATTCACACTCTGCTTCACTCGGCTTTTGCCTCTGCCGACTTTAAACCACCCCCCTCCCACAGCTTATATTTGTTTTATACCCGGTACTCGAAGAGTAAATAGGGTATATTGTATTTGTGCACAAAGTTAATGTATGTAACACACAGAAGGAATGGTTTCCGACTCCTCAAAGTGTATATATTCTTGATCACCATCAATAGCCGAGTCTGTCCGTCTGTCCGTCCGTCTGTCCGTCCGTCTTGTTGAGCACCTGAATCTCAGAGACTATAAAAGCTAGAGCCACCAAATTTTGCATCCAGACTTCTGTATGCTCACACTGTTACAAGTGTATTTAAAAAATGTGCCCCGCCCCATTCCGTCCCCGCAAAAGGGCGAAAACCTCCCAAATCTACAATTTTAAAGA
>NW_022996188.1:0-7738 GCF_900245975.1 Drosophila guanche | reverse complement strand
GCTGTTAACGGCTGCTGCGTCGCTGTCGTATTGGCGGGCGGCGCTGCAGCTGCTGCTGTTGCTGTTACAGCCGCTGCTGCTCTTGCTGGCTCTGGCGTCCCGAGCGGCGATCGAACCGAGTTCGAACCAACATTTTGGTTCGATGTCGGCTCTCTTCCGCTCGCTGTCTCTCTGGAGCGCCGCTGTTGCTGTTGCTGCTGTTGCTGTTGCTGTTGCTGCACACGAAGCTGCAGTTCGGGCCTTCCATTGGTGTGGCTTTCTCCCGCTCCTTGCCGTTTTCGGCTCTCTCCACCCTTGTCGGCGTCAGCAAGCGGGACGCTGATTTCGTCACCGTTGCCGTTGCATTTGCCGGTATTGGTGTGTGTGCGAGTGTGAGAGGGAGGCGGAGAAAAGTGCATCTTTGGCGCGCTAGCGGGGGCTTGGCTTGGCGTCGCTTGGGATAGCGGTGCCTTGGCGCGGGCTGACGCCTCTGCCGCTGCCGCCGCGGCCATCGCCTCCAGGCCGGGATGGCTGGCGCTGCACTACGGCGACGACGACTGCGAATACTACGACAACGCCCGCGACCCCCCCTAAACATCGCCCGAGCACCGGCCACACAACCTGTGGCACCTCCGGTGGAGGTAGTAGTACCGCCGCTGGTACAGCAGGCACAGTTCACCTAGGTGACGCAGGTAGACCCGCCTACGTCGCCTCCTACGTCGGCTCTCGGAAGAGACGACATATAGCTGGACTGCCGCCGCCAGCACCGCTTCGGCTGCCGCTACGTTGTCCATTTTGGCATCGACCTGGCTGAGATCGGCGTCCGAGTCGTCGTCTGGCATGGAATTGGCTGCGCCATGGTAATCCCTGGCTGCGTCTAATTCGACTCGTCGTCTTTGCTGCTGCTGCTGCTGCTGCTGCTGTTGTTGTTGTTTCTGCTGCTGGTGGTGGTGGTGGTGGCCATGTCCTCGTCGGGAATTGGGTTTTCGGGGCATTTTGCCCTGTCGTATTGGTGGTCTGGAGTTGGTTTTGATTTACCGGCGGCAATTAATTGTCAATTTTAATTAGGGTTATTAGCGCGTCGCGTCGGCCGTGTGTGTGTGTGTGTGGGTTTGGATTTTAATTTGGCTTTTTAATATTTGTCGTTTTGTGTGTCGTTTTGCATGTATTTATTTATTGGCTGTTTAATGTCTTTTCCACTCTCATTTATTCCCCCTCTCTCCCCTTTTGGGAAGAATTAAAATGGCTGGGAATATTGTTTAATTGTTTTATTTTATTTATTCTTTCTTTCTGCCATCTCGCTCGCGCTCATCTCCGGGACTAGAGTCTCTTTTTTATTTTAAATTTTTAATTGTCAGGGAACTTCTTTTCTTTGTGGCGTTGGACAGAACAAAATTGTACAAAATATTTGATCTTAATTTAACATGGTGGTTCACTTATGTGCAAAAGTTATGTCGGTAGTGGACAGATTGAAAAAACAAATTGACAAAAACTAAATTGCAACATTTACACACACATGAAAAATGAATTTTTTAAAAATGGGTCAAAACGCACAGGAAGAAAGTCACACAAACAAAAAATTTGGGAGAGGCAGTTGCCCGCATATATAATATGCAAAGTGGTCGGGTTTATGGGCAGATATAGGGCACAAGCAATTTTAGTTTAATTGCTGTTATTTAAAATCACACTAATTCGCGCAAGAAACACTCTTCGCGCACACACACAACTCCGATTCCGCTCGACTTGTACTTATTATTGGCGGGGGCGGACACGAAAAAATATAATTATTCGCCAGAGCTGCGACGTACTGCTGGCTGCCGGGGCTCAAGAACGACTCCAAGAGCGATGCCCCGAGCGATGCCAATATTGCTACAGGCAATTACTCGAGGGGATCGGCTCCAGCGAGGTCTCCCCCGGCATACCCGCAGTACGTGTGTCTGTCGATCGGTCGGTCAGGGTAATTGGGGAGAGTACAAGTGAGAGTCAGTTTTCAGTTGTGAGCAGTGCCTAAAAGAATGCTACGAATTAGTGTGACTTTGTCAAAAATATGCTTGTGCTTTGGCTAACGCCCAGGAATTGAAATAGTCAAGTAGGGGGACTTTGCATATATAGAGAAAATGATACATTTACATTTAAAGAACCCTAAGGCAGTCAACATAAACATACATTTTGATTTTACGGTATTGCGGCACGTGTGTCCTTCGACCCCTTTCTTACCCTTGCCACCTGCTGAAGGCAGGTGACTAGGAATGCAGCGTAGGTGCATGTGGGTCGGGCAATATATGAGAGGACGGTAATCGCATATGTAACGACACGGAAACATATTTGGCACTAATACGGGACAAAAATAATGATGAAAAATTCACACATATTAGGCCGTGGCGGCTGGCGACAATTTGCCTGCCAGAGTCCGAAATTAATATTTTCCAGACAATGGCAGGCAAATTGCCGCGCAATACAAATTTGCCGAACATTTGCTGGCAGTTTTAAATGGCAAGTGTGAATATAAATATTCACACTTGAGTTGTTTCGTCAGTTGACATAGAAATTTTTGTGGCCTTCCAGGGTTATTTACAGGGTATATTGTGTGGTGGGGTGGGGAACTGTCAAAAGTGACAATCAAATACAGGCCGTGTTTCGCGCAGCGTAAACACTTTGTCTGGTAAGTGGAAAATTTAGATATTAACAACAGATTGGGGAATGGACTGCATGGCTTGGAATGTACTTAAAAGTAAGTACATGAAATGGAAGTACAAGCGCATGCAAACGGACAGTAGTTGGGGACAACAATTATGTACAGAAACTACAATGTACCAATTACACACATACAACAGAATGTGAACAAGACGATACAGATATAAAACTGAACTACATTTAACATGACATTAAGTGAGACAATTTAAAATAACAATATGGTCAAGATCTATAGTATGTGTCATAATTCTAATTATAATTATCTTAATTGGCTATTTTCAGAGGAGACGGACAACAACAAAGCATCGGCCGGCATAGCAGACAAACATATGTTTGTGCACAATGCGCATCTGAGCATTGTGTGCATGCCGGCCAACTCTGCCGTCCCCCCCCCTGGACGTCATAATTGGAAAGGAATCACCCGCAAATTTTAATGGGAGGTAAGTGAATGTGATATTTTGCGGATGATTCTACTAATTTAATTTACTTGGGGCGGGCAAATTTGCGCGCCCTGTTTTTCAGCGCCGTCGTCGTGGTGGATGTCGTTGCTGCTGCCGCTGCTGCTGACTTCTGGCCGCTGGTGTTGGATTCCGGTGGAGATAGTCCAGTGGCGCTGGTCCGGCCACCGGAGGATGGAGAGAGACACTCGCCACACACATATGCACTCTCAGCGGCTCGGGTCCGGCCGCCTAGGATGGTGCATGAAATTGGAGTGTGATTGTGTGCGAGTGTCGGGATTGGCGTGCCTCTGGACAAGCTGTCCAAAGTTGTCGCACTCGACCATAATTAGGCGGCTCTGGTCCGGCCGCCTGCAGGTGAGTGATTGTTGTAGTTGTTTTGTGCTTGTTTTTTATTTTATTTATTTATTTTAATTGTTTTCCTCTTTTATTTCCAGGTATTTCTGCAGAGGCACATCGTCGATTAATGGCTGGCCACGCCATCAACAAATACACTCTCTATGGACCAGAGGAGTGTATGGAATTGAAGAGAATGATGGCGTGACGAATCGTGGAGGGCGTGGCATGTTCGCGCTCCTTGTCCAGTGCACGACAAACCTCAAGCGGCTGCTGGTCCGGCCGCCTGCAGGTAAGTACGTGTTTTTTTTTGTAGTTTGGTGATTTTTGCATCTTCTTTTTATTTATGTTTATTTGTTCCAGGTTTCCTTGCAGGACTGCGTCATTGGTGTTGATTTGGATGTTTTTTCTGCTGCTGCTGCTGCTGCTGGTTGGTGAGTATGTGTTTTTGTTGTTTTATTTGTATATTTTTTTTTGTATTTAATTGATTTTTCTTTTTATTTCAGGTTTCTCAGCTGAAGAAATGGCCGCCTATATTCGCATCCAGCGGACTTTCCTTGGACCAGGAGGAAGCGACTGGGCTTGGAGAGGATGTAGGCGTGGAAATTGCTGAGGGCGTGGCATTTTTGGGCGCCCCCGTGTCAAAACATCAGACCACGGTCAAGCGACTGCTGGTCCGGCCGCCTGTAGGTGAGAATATGTATTTGTTGACATTTGTTTTTGTATTTGCTTTTATTTATTCATTTTTTATTTCAGATTTCTGTGCAGGGCAGCGTCTTCGATGTTGAATTGGGTGCTGTTGCTGATGCTGCTGCTGCTGGTTGGTAAGTATGTGTTTTTGTTGTTTTATTTGTGTATATTTTTGTATTTAATTGATTTTTCTTATATTTCAGGTTTCTCAGCTGGGGAAATGGCCGCCTATACTCGCATCCAGCGGGCTTTCCTTGGACCAGGAGGAAGCGACTGGGCTTGGAGAGGATGTAGGCGTAAATATTGCTGAGGGCGTGGCATTTTGGGCGCCCCCGTGTCAAAACATCAGACCACAAATCAAGCGGCTGCTGGTCCGGCCGCCTGAAGGTGAGAATATGTATTTGTTGACATTTGTTTTTGTATTTGCTTTAATTAATTCATTTTTTATTTCAGATTTCTGTGCAGGGCAGCGTCTTCGATGTTGAATTGGGGGCTGTTGCTGCTGCTGTTGCTGCTGGTTGGTAAGTATGTGTTTTTGTTGTTTTGTTTGTATATTTTTTTGGTAGTTAATTGATTTTTCTTTTATTTCAGGTTTCTCAGCTGAGGAAATGGCCGCCCACACTCGAATCCAGCGGACTTTCCTTGGACCAGGAGGAAGCGACTGGGCTTGGAGAGGATGTAGGCGTAAATATTGCTGAGGGCGTGGCATTTTGGGCGCCCCCGTGTCAAAACATCAGACCACGAATCAAGCGGCTACTGGTCCGGCCGCCTGTAGGTGAGAATATGTATTTGTTGACATTTGTTTTTGTATTTGCTTTTATTTATTCATTTTTTATTTCAGATTTCTGTGCAGGGCAGCGTCTACGATGTTGAATTGGGTGCTGTTTCTGCTGCTGCTGCTTCTGGTTGGTAAGTATGTGTTTTTGTTGTTTTATTTGCGTATTTTTTGGTAATTAATTGATTTTTCTTTTTATTTCAGGTTTCTCAGCTGAAGAAATAGCCGCCTATACTCGCATCCAGCGGGCTTTCCTTGGACCAGGAGGAAGCGACTGGGCTTGGAGAGGATGTAGGCGTAAAAATTGCTGAGGGCGTGGCAATTTTGGGCGCCCTGTGTCAGCACTCGACCGTAAACAAACGGCTTTTTGGCCCTGCCGTCTGCAGATGAGTGCTTAGATGGAGTATTGTTTGTATATTTTGATTAAATCAGTTTTCTTTTATTCTATTTCAGGTTTTGCTGCAGGTGCTGCGTCGTCGCTGAAGGATTGGATGCTGCTGTTGCTGTTGATTGACGGCCGCTTGCATGTAGGTATTTGTATTTGTTGGTTTGTTTTGTATTTTATTTTAATTGTGGTTTTCTTTTTATTTCAGGTTTCTCTGCCGCGGCTGCGTCGTTGGTTAGAGTCGGCAAAATCTTCGACTAGGACATTCTCCATGGACTAGAAAAATGATTCCAGTTGGAGAGGATGATCGACGTGAGGATTTGTGAAGGGCGTGGCATTTTTAAGGCAACAAACATGTGCAGTCGGCTGCTGGTCCGGCCGCCTACAGGTGAGTGTGTGTATTTGCTGTTTAATGTGTTTGTTTGTTATTTTAATTGTTTCTTTTTATTTTCAGATTATCAGCTCCGGCTGCATCATCGTTTAGTGGCTTCCAGTTCAGATTCCTTGCACCAGAAGGATATGTATCCGCTTGGAGATTGTGAAGGCGTGAGGATTTGCGGAGGGCGTGGCAGTTTTTGGGCGCCCCGTGTCCAAAACTCAACCAGATTCGAGCGGCTTCTGGTCCGGCCGCCTGCAGATGAGTTTTTTGATAGATTTTGCTGTTTGTATGTTTTGTATTAATTGATTTCTTTTATTTTCAGGTTCGCTGGAGTGGCTGCGTTGGCGCTGTGGATTAAAATCTGTTGTTGCTGCTGTTTTCCTGTCGCCTGCAGGTAAGTGTTTTTTATTTTTATTTGCTGTTTTGTGTATTTAGATGTGATTTTAGTGGATTTTAATTGTGATTTTAATTTTGCAGGTCAATTCAAAAATGGAGTGGGGACATTTGGCTCCCTTAGTTGTATCCCTGCCAGGATACAAGGTTGTCAAGATGGTACCTCAGGGTCCGACGGTACGCTTCCACCCCATTTACGGAGTCATCTGTCCACGCTTCGTCCCCGTCATCTTCCATCTCATCGCTGTCTGGCTCCGGTTCTGGCGCCGGGTCAAAGATATAGGTGCGCGGCGGCACCGTTTCCGTGCTGGAACGCTGTAATGGATGAGGAGAGGACATTCCCCTCACAGGTTCCGGTGTCGCTGCAGGACCTGGAGTTTCTGCTGCTGGAGGAGCTGGTTGTGGCGGCGCTGCCGTTTGGGCTGCTGGCGTTGTTGCTACCTCTGCTGGCGGAGTCTGGAGATGGATTAATCGGGTAAGTACAGAGAATATTTCCTCCATACGAGACTCTAATTTCTCCAATCTTTTCATGCTCTCTCCCAACGCCTGGCTGCATGATCCGTGGGGCTGAATCGGCTCGGCGTGGCGTTGTTGTCGCTGTGTCTGGCGTCTGGAGCTTGGATTGGCGGCCTGCTGCTGCTGCTGCTGCTGCTGCTGCTGCTGCTGTTGTTGTTGCCTGCCCTGGCGCTGCGTCTGATGTAGCTGCTGCTGCTGATGCAGATGGCGTTGTTGTCGTCTGTCAGCTGGAGTAGCTGGCGTCTGTAGTGGCGTCTGGGCTGGCGTCATAAATGGCGGCTGCTGCTGCTGCTGCTGCTGCTGCTGCTGCTGCTGCTGCTGTCGTCGTCTGAGCCTGGGGTCAGCTGGCGTCATGATTGGCTGCTGTTGCTGCTGCTGGTGATTGCGCCTGCGCTGGTTGGCTGGCGTCTGGACTTGCTGCTGCTGCTGCTGCTGTCGTGGCCTTGGATTTGCAGCTTCTGTCGGCTGCTGGAGTTGATGCTGGTGCCACTGCTGCCGCTTGTGATGCACAAGCTCGGCGTTCTTGCGTCGCATCTCCTGCTTCGTCACCCTGTGGGACAGGAGACGGCCCCTTGCTGCCTTGAAGGAGGGACATCCCTTGTAGGCGCTGATGTGACTGCCCTGGCAGTTGGCACATTTCGGTGGCTCGGACCGAGGCTTGGCGCATGCAATGGTCATGTGTGCGCCCGCACATTTCATGCAGACAAAGGCGCGTCTGCAGTATGTGCGGGTGTGACCAAATGCCTGGCACTTGTGGCACTGCGCAGGATCCACTGGCTTGGCCTGTCTCACCACTGTGACCGTCTGGGTGCCCAGTTGGGTCAGCTGGAGGACATCCAGGTGACTGCTGTCCGATTTGGGGGCCACTTCCACCTCGAAAGAGTCGAGCGGCTGGCCATCTTTCTTGCTGCGTACGACGCGAATAAATCTTGCCGTATAACCATTTAATTCCAGCTCGTTTTTAATGGTGTTTGGGCTTGTAGAGTGGTGCAGCTGTCGGATTATGACCCGAAACCCACGGTCATGTTTGTGCTGGTGTGTGTAATGGCCGCCGACAATTTGTCCGTCGCCCAGGACTGCCATGATGGCGTCTCTGGAGGCCATATCTTTCGCCTGTATACGGATCCCAGTTC
>NW_022996187.1:6638-7741 GCF_900245975.1 Drosophila guanche | reverse complement strand
AGACGGACGGACAGACGGACGGACAGACGGACAGACAGACAGGGCTCAATCGACTCGGCTATTGATGGTGATCAATAATATGTACACTTTATGGGTCCGTAAACGATTCCTTCTGTGTGTTACATACATTAACTTTGTGCACAAATACAATATACCCTATTTACTCTTCGAGTACCGGGTATAAAACAAATATAAGCTGCGTGAGGGGGGGGGGTAGGTGGTTAAAAGTCGGCAGAGGCAGAGGCAGAGGCAGAGGGACGGCAGAGGCCGAGGGAAGCAGAGTGTGAATGAGAGAATGTGAAAAGAATATCAAAAGCTGCAGGACAGTGTGGGTTTAGCCAATGCTAATTAATTTCTTCTTTCTGGCTATAATAATGATCCAATTGGATTCCAATTTGGTGATCTGATAGATATGGCCATTCCCTACAGAATGGCGTTTTTAGTTTTCTTCAATCTTTAAAATTGTAGATTTGGGAGGTTTTCGCCCTTTTGCGGGGGCGGAATGGGGCGGGGCACATTTTTTAAATACACTTGTAACAGTGTGAGCATACAGAAGTCTGGATGCAAAATTTGGTAGCTCTAGCTTTTAATCAGAGACTCTAAGTCCACGAGTTCTTCTGCCTGCCTGTCTGCCTGCCTGTCTGCCTGTCCCGAGTTAGCTGAGCCGATAACTACCACTAGTTCTTATATATGTGAAATACCCCAGCCTTTGCTAAGGAAGACACACAATGTATGTAATTGAAACACGTGTTTATGTTATATGGGATAAATGAGAAGCTCATGGCCCATTAAAACAAATATAAGTTGTGTGAGGGGGTGGGGGTGGGGGGCATTCCCTACAGAATGGCGTTTTTACTTTTCTTCAATCTTTAAAATTGTAGATTTGGGAGGTTTTCGCCCTTTTGCGGGGGCGGAATGGGGCGGGCACATTTTTTAAATACACTTGTAACAGTGTGAGCATACAGAAGTCTGGATGCAAAATTTGGTAGCTCTAGCTTTTATAGTCTCTGAGATTCAGGTGCTCAAGAAGACGGACGGACAGACGGACGGACAGACGGACAGACAGACAGGGCTCAATCGACTCGGCTATTGATGGTGATCAA
>NW_022996187.1:0-1209 GCF_900245975.1 Drosophila guanche | reverse complement strand
GGATGCAAAATTTGGTGGCTCTAGCTTTTATAGTCTCTGAGATTCAGGTTCTCAACAAGACGGACGGACAGACGGACAGAGAGACAGGGCTCAATCGACTCGGCTATTGATGGTGATCAAGAATATATACACTTTATGGGGTCGGAAACGATTCCTTCTGTGTGTTACATACATTAACTTTGTGCACAAATACAATATACCCTATTTACTCTTCGAGTACCGGGTATAAAACAAATATAAGCGAGGGGGGGTGGGGTGCTGCTAATTAATTTCTTCTTTCTGGCTAAATTAATGATCCAATCGGATCATAATTTCGTGATCTGATAGATATGGCCATTCCCTACAGAATGGCGTTTTTAGTTTTCTTTTATCTTTAAAATAGTAGATTTAGGAGGTTTTCGCCCTTTTGCGGGGGCGGAATGGGGCGGGGCACATTTTTTAAATACACTTGTAACAGTGTGAGCATACAGAAGTCTGGATGCAAAATTTTGTGGCTCCAGCTTTTATAGTCTCTGAGATTCAGGTTCTCAACAAGACGGACGGACAGACGGACAGAGAGACAGGGCTCAATCGACTCGGCTATTGATGGTGATCAAGAATATATACACTTTATGGGGTCGGAAACGATTCCTTCTGTGTGTTACATACATTAACTTTGTGCACAAATACAATATACCCTATTTACTCTTCGAGAACCGGGTATAAAGCAAATATAAGCGATGTGGAGGGAGGGGGGGTGCTGCTAATTAATTTCATCTTTCTGGCTATAATAATGATCCAATCGGATCATAATTTGGTGATCTGATAGATATGGCTATTCCCTACAGAATGGCGTTTTTAGTTTTCTTTTATCTTTAAAATTGTAGATTTAGGAGGTTTTCGCTCTTTTGCGGGGGCGGAATGGGGCGGGGCACATTTTTTAAATACACTTGTAACAGTGTGAGCATACAGAAGTCTGGATGCAAAATTTGGTGGCTCTAGCTTTTATAGTCTCTGAGATTCAGGTTCTCAACAAGACGGACGGACAGACGGACAGACGGACAGAGAGACAGGGCTCAATCGACTCGGCTATTGATGGTGATCAAGAATATATACACTTTATGGGGTCGGAAACGATTCCTTCTGTGTGTTACATACATTAACTTTGTGCACAAATACAATATACCCTATTTACTCTTCGAGTACCGGGTATAAAACAAATATAAGCGT
>NW_022996186.1:7115-7745 GCF_900245975.1 Drosophila guanche | reverse complement strand
TAGCCGAGTCGATTGAGCCCTGTCCGTCTGTCCGTCCGTCTGCCCGTCCGTCTTGTTGAGTACCTGACTCTCAGAGACTATAAAAGCTAGAGCTACCAAATTTTGCATCCAGACTTCTGTATGCTCACACTGTTACAAGTGTATTTAAAAAATGTGCCCCGCCCCATTTCGCCCCCGCAAAAGGGCGAAAACCTCCCAAATCTACAATTTTAAAGATAGAAGAAAACTAAAAACGCCATTCTGTAGGGAATGCCCAGTCGATTGAGCCCTGTCTGTCCGTCCGTCTGTCCTTCCGTCTGTCCGTCTGTCCGTCCGTCTTGTTGAGCACCTGAATCTCAGAGACTATAAAAGCTAGAGCTACCAAATTTTGCATCCAGACTTCTCTATGCTCACACTGTTACAAGTGTATTTAAAAAATGTGCCCCGCCCCCTTCCGCAACCGCAAAAGGGCGAAAACCTCCCAAATCTACAATTTTAAAGATAAAAGAAAACTAAAAACGCCATTCTGTAGGGAATAGCCATATCTATCACCAAATTGGGATCCGATTGGATCATTATTATAGCCAGAAAGAAGAAATAAATTAGCAGTGGCTAAACCCACACTGTCCTGCAGCTTTTGTTGTTCTTTTC
>NW_022996186.1:0-1179 GCF_900245975.1 Drosophila guanche | reverse complement strand
CCCCCCCCCCCCCCCTCACACAGCTTATATTTGTTTTATACCCGGTACTCGAAGAGTAAATAGGGTATATTGTATTTGTGCACAAAGTTAATGTATGTAACACACAGAAGGAATCGTTTCCGACCCCATAAAGTGTATATATTCTTGATCACCATCAATAGCCGAGTCGATTGAGCCCTGTCTGTCTGTCCGTCTGTCCTTTCGTCTGTCCGTCTGTCCGTCCGTCTTGTTGAGCACCTGAATCTCAGAGACTATAAAAGCTAGAGCCACCAAATTATGCATCCAGACTTCTGTATGCTCACACTGTTACAAGTGTATTTAAAAAATGTGCCCCGCCCCATTCCGCCCCCGCAAAAGGTCGAAAACCTCCCAAATCTACAATTTTAAAGATAGAAGAAAACTTAAAACGCCATTCTGTAGGGAATGGTCATATATATCAGATAAAAAAATTGGGATCCGATTGGATCATTATTATAGCCAGAAAGAAGAAATTAATTAGCAGTGGCTAAACCCACACTGTCCTGCAGCTTTTGTTGTTCTTTTCACATTCTCTCATTCACACTCTGCTTCACTCGGCCTCTGCCTCTGTCCTGCAGCTTTTGTTGTTCTTTTCACATTCTCTCATTCACACTCTGCTTCACTCGGCCTCTGCCTCTGCCGACTTTTAACCACCCCCCCCCTCACGCAGCTTATATTTGTTTTATACCCGGTACTCGAAGAGTAAATAGGGTATGTTGTATTTGTGCACAAAGTTAATGTATGTATCACACAGAAGGAATCGTTTCCGAACCCATAAAGTGTATATATTCTTGATCACCATCAATAGCCGAGTCGATTGAGCCCTGTATGTCTCTCCGTCTGTCCGTCCGTCTGTCCGTCCGTCTTGTTGAGCACCTGAATCTTAGAGACTATAAAAGCTAGAGCTACCAAATTTTGCATCCAGACTTCTGTATGCTCACACTGTTACAAGTGTATTTAAAAAATGTGCCCCGCCCCATTCCGCCCACGCAAAAGGGCGAAAACCTCCCAAATCTACAATTTTAAAGATAAAAGAAAACTAAAAATTCAATTCTGTAGGGAATGGCCATATCTATCAGATCACCAAATTGGGATCCGAGTGGATCATTATTATAGCCAGAAAGAAGAAATTAATTAGCAGTGGATAAAACCCACACTGTC
>NW_022996185.1:6288-7761 GCF_900245975.1 Drosophila guanche | reverse complement strand
TGGATCATTATTATAGCCAGAAAGAAGAAATTAATTAGCAGTGGCTAAACCCACACTGTCCTGCAGCTTTTGTTGTTCTTTTCACATTCTCTCATTCACACTCTGCTTCACTCGGCCTCTGCCTCTGTCGTCCCTCTGCCTCTGCCGACTTTTAACAACCCCCCCCCCCTCACGCAGCTTATATTTGTTTTATACCTGGTACTCGAAGAGTAAATAGGGTATATTGTATTTGTGCACAAAGTTAATGTATGTAACACACAGAAGGAATCGTGTCCTACCCCATAAAGTGTATATATTCTTGATCACCATCAATAGCCGAGTCGATTGAGCCCTGTCTGTCTGTCCGTCTGTCCGTCCGTCTTGTTGAGCACCTGAATCTCAGAGACTATAAAAGCTAGAGCCACCAAATTTTGCATCCAGACTTCTGTATGCTCACACTGTTACAAGTGTATTTAAAAAATGTGCCCCGCCCCAATCCGCCCCCGCAAAAGGGCGAAAAACTCCCAAATCTACAATTTTAAAGATAAAAGAAAACTAAAAACGCCATTCTGTAGGGAATGGCCATATCTATCAGATCACCACAATTTAAAGATAGAAGAAAACTAAAAACGCCATTCTGTAGGGAATGGCCATATCTATCAGATCACCAAATTGGGATCCGATTGGATCATTATTATAGCCAGAAAGAAGAAATTAATTAGCAGTGCCTAAACCCACACTGTCCTGCAGCTTTTGTTGTTCTTTTCACATTCTCTCATTCACACTCTGCTTCACTCGGCCTCTGCCTCTGCCGACTTTTAACCAAACCCCCCCCCTCACTCAGCTTATATTTGTTTTATACCCGGTACTCGAAGAGTAAATAGGGTATATTGTATATGTGCAAAGTTAAACTATGTAACACACAGAAGGAATCGTTTCCGACCCCATAAAGTGTATATATTCTTGATCACCATCAATAGCCGAGTCGATTGAGCCCTGTCTGTCTGTCCGTCTGTCCGTCCGTCTGTCCGTCCGTCTTGTTGAGCAGCTGAATCTCAGAGACTATAAAAGCTAGAGCCACCAAATTTTGCATCCAGACTTCTGTATGCTCACACTGTTACAAGTGTATTTAAAAAATGTGCCCCGCCCCATTCCGCCCCCGCAAAAGGGCGAAAACCACCCAAATCTACAATTTTAAAGATAAAAGAAAACTAAAAACGCCATTCTGTAGGGAATGGCCATATCTATCAGATCACCAAATTGGGATCCGATTGGATCATTATTATAGCCAGAAAGAAGAAATTAATTAGCAGTGGCTAAACCCACACTGTCCTGCAGCTTTTGTTGTTCTTTTCACATTCTCTCATTCACACTCTGCTTCACTCGGCCTCTGCCTCTGCCGTCCCTCTGCCTCTGCCGACTTTTAACCACCCCCCCCCCCCCCCCCCCCCCCCCCCCCCCTCCCCCCCCCCCCCCCCCCCCCCCCCCCCCCAC
>NW_022996185.1:0-1082 GCF_900245975.1 Drosophila guanche | reverse complement strand
CCCCCCCCCCCCCCCCCCCTCACGCAGCTTATATTTGTTTTATACCCGGTACTCGAAGAGTAAATAGGGTATATTGTATTTGTGCACAAAGTTAATGTATGTAACACACAGAAGGAATCGTTTCCGACCCCATAAAGTGTATATATTCTTGATCACCATCAATAGCCGAGTCGATTGAGCCCTGTCTGTCTGTCCGTCTGTCCGTCCGTCTGTCCGTCCGTCTTGTTGAGCACCTGAATCTCAGAGACTATAAAAGCTAGAGCCACCAAATTTTGCATCCAGACTTCTGTATGCTCACACTGTTACAAGTGTATTTAAAAAATGTGCCCCGCACCATTCCGCCCCCGCAAAAGGGCGAAAACCTCCCAAATCTACAATTTTAAAGATAGAAGAAAACTAAAAACGCCATTCTGTAGGGAATGGCCATATCTATCAGATCAATAAATTGGGATCCGATTGGATCATTATTATAGCCAGAAAGAATAAATTAATTAGCAGTGGCTAAACCCACACTGTCCTGCAGCTTTTGTTGTTCTTTTCACATTCTCTCATTCACACTCTGCTTCACTCGGCTTATATTTGTTTTATACCCGGTACTCGAAGAGTAAATAGGGTATATTGTATTTGTGCACAAAGTTAATGTATGTAACACACAGAAGGAATCGTTTACGACCCCATAAAGTGTATATATTATTGATCACCATCAATAGCCGAGTCGATTGAGCCCTGTCTGTCTGTCCGTCTGTCCGTCCGTCTCTCCGTCCGTCTTGTTGAGCACCTGAATCTCAGAGACTATAAAAACTAGAGCCACCAAATTTTTCATCCAGACTTCTGTATGCCCACACTGTTACAAGTGTATTTAAAAAATGTGCCCCGTCCCCTTCCGCCCCCGCAAAAGGTCGAAAACCTCCCAAATCTACAATTTTAAAGATAAAAGAAAACTAAAAACGCCATTCTATAGGGAATGGCCATATCTATCAGATCAATAAATTGGGATCCGATTGGATCATTATTATAGCCAGAAAGAATAAATTAATTAGCAGTGGCTAAACCCACACTGTCCTGCAGCTTTTGTTGTTCTT
>NW_022996184.1:6976-7766 GCF_900245975.1 Drosophila guanche | reverse complement strand
GACAGACAGACGGACGGACAGACAGGGCTCAATCGACTCGGCTATTGATGGTGACCAAGAATATATACACTTTATGGGGTCGGAAACGATTCCTTCTGTGTGTTACATACATTAACTTTGTGCACAAATACAATATACCCTATTTACTCTTCGAGTACCGGGTGTAAAACAAATATAAGCTGTGATGGTGGGGGGGGGGGGCGGTGGTTTAAAGTCGGCAGAGGCAGAGGCCGAGTGAAGCAGAGTGTGAATGAGAGAATGTGAAAAGAACAACAAAAGCTGCAGGACAGTGTGGGTTTAGCCACTGCTTATTCATTTCTTCTTTCTGGCTATAATAATGATCCAATCGGATCCCAATTTATTTATCTGATAGATATGACCATTCCCTACAGAATGGCGTTTTTAGTTTTCTACTATCTTTAAAATTGTAGATTTGGGAGGTTTTCGATATTTTGCGGGGGCGGAAGGGGGCGGGGCACATTTTTTAAATACACTTGTAACAGTGTGAGCATACAGAAGTCTGGATGCAAAATTTGGTGGCTCTAGCTTTTATAGTCTCTGAGATTCAGGTGCTCAACAAGACGGACGGACAGACGGACGGACAGACGGACAGACAGACAGGGCTCAATCGACTCGGCTATTGATGGTGATCAAGAATATATACACTTTATGGGGTCGGAAACGATTCCTTCTGTGTGTTACATACATTAACTTTGTGCACAAATACAATATACCCTATTTACTCTTCGAGTACCGGGTATAAAACAAATATAAGCTGCGTGAGGGGGGG
>NW_022996184.1:0-1018 GCF_900245975.1 Drosophila guanche | reverse complement strand
GGTGGTTTAAAGTCGGCAGAGGCAGAGGCCGAGTGAAGCAGAGTGTGAATGAGAGAATGTGAAAAGAACAACAAAAGCTGCAGGACAGTGTGGGTTTAGCCACTGCTAATTAATTTATTCTTTCTGGCTATAATAATGATCCAATCGGATCCCATATTATTGATCTGATAGATATGACCATTCCCTACAGAATGGCGTTTTTAGTTTTCTTATATCTTTAAAATTGTAGATTTGGGAGGTTTTCGCCCTTTTTCGGGGGCGGAATGGGTTCGAGGCACATTTTTTAAATACACTTGTAACAGTGTGAGCAAACAGAAGCCTGGATGCAAAATTTGGTAGCTCTAGCTTTTCTAGTCTCTGAGATTCAGGTGCTCAACAAGACGGACGAACAGACGGAAGGACAGACGGTCGGACAGACAGGGCTCAATCCACTCGGCTATTGATGGTGACCAAGAATATATACACTTTATGGGGTCGGAAACGATTCCTTCTGTGTGTTACATACATTAACTTTGTGCACAAATACAATATACCCTATTTACTCTTCGAGTACCGGGTATAAAACAAATATAAGCTGCGTGAGGGGTGGGGGGGGGGCATTCCCTACAGAATGGCGTTTTTAGTTTTCTTCTATCTTTAAAATTGTAGATTTGGGAGGTTTTCGCCCTTTTGCGGGGGCGGAATGGGGCGGGGCACATTTTTTAAATACACTTGTAACAGTGTGAGCACACAGAAGTCTGGATGCAAAATTTGGTGGCTCTAGCTTTTATAGTCTCTGAGATTCAGGTGCTCAACAAGACGGACGGACAGACGGATGGACAGTCGGACAGACAGACAGGGCTCAATCGACTCGGCTATTAATGGTGATCAAGAATATATACACTTTATGGGGTCGGAAACGATTCCTTCTGTGTGTTACATACATTAACTTTGTGCACAAATACAATATACCCTATCTACTCTTCGAGTACCGGGTATAAAACAAATATAAGCTGCGTGAGGGGGGGGGGGGGGGGGG
>NW_022996183.1:7120-7783 GCF_900245975.1 Drosophila guanche | reverse complement strand
GAGGGACGGCAGAGGCAGAGGCCGAGTGAAGCAGAGTGTGAATGAGAGAATGTGAAAAGAACAACAAAAGCTGCAGGACAGTATGGGTTTAGCCACTGCTAATTAATTTCGTTGTCTGGCTATAATAATGATCCAATCGGATCCTAATTTGGTGATTTGATAGATATGACCATTCCCTACAGAATGGCGTTTTTAGTTTTCTTCTATCATTAAAATTGTAGATTTGGGAGGTTTTCGACCTTTTGCGGGGACCGGAATGGGGCGGGGCACATTTTTAAAATACACTTGTAACAGTGTGAGCATACAGAAGTCTGGATGCAAAATTTGGTAGCTCTAGCTTTTATAGTCTCTGAGATTCAGGTGCTCAACAAGACGGACGGACAGACGGACGGGCTGACGGACAGACAGACAGGGCTCCATCGACTCGGCTATTGATGGTGATCAAGAATATATACACTTTTGGTGTCGGAAACGATTCCTTCTGTGTGTGTTACATACATTAACTTTGTGCACAAATACAATATACCCAATTTACTCTTCGAGTACCGGGTATAAAACAAATATAAGCTGCGTGAGGGGGGAGGGGGGTGGTTAAAAGTCGGCAGAGGCAGAGCCAAAGGCCGAGTGAAGCAGAGTGTAAATGAGAGAATGTGAAACGAACAA
>NW_022996183.1:0-1737 GCF_900245975.1 Drosophila guanche | reverse complement strand
TTATAGTCTCTGAGATTCAGGTGCTCAACAAGACGGACGGACAGACGGACGGACAGACGGACAGACGGACAGACAGACAGGGCTCAATCGACTCGGCTATTGATGGTGATCAAGAATATATACACTTTATGGGGTCGGAAACGATTCCTTCTGTGTGTTACATACATTAACTTTGAGCACCTGATCAAGAATATATACACTTTATGGGGTCGGAAACGATTCCTTCTGTGTGTTACATACATTAACTTTGTGCACAAATACAATATACCCTATTTACTCTTCGAGTACCGGGTATAAAACAAATATAAGCTGCGAGAGGGTAGGGGGGGGTGGTTTAAAGTCGGCAGAGGCAGAGGGACGGCAGAGGCAGAGGCAGCGTAAAGCAGAGTGTGAATGAGAGAATGTGAAAAGAACAACAAAGGCTGCAGGACAGTGTGGGTTTAGCCACTGCTAAATAATGTATTCTTACTGGCTATAATAATGATCCAATCGGATCCCAATTTATTGATCTGATAGATATGACCATTCCCTACAGAATGGCGTTTTTAGTTTTCTTCTATCTTTAAAATTGTAGATTTGGGAGGTTTTCGCCCTTATGCGGGGGCAAAATGGGGCGGGGCACAATTTTTAAATACACTTGTAACAGTGTGATGGTGATCAAGAATATATACACTTTATGGGGTCGGAAACGATTCCTTCTGTGTGTTACATACATTAACTTTGTGCACAAATACAATATACCCTATTTACTCTTCGAGTACCGGCTATAAAACAAATATAAGCTGCGAGAGGGGGGCGGGGGTGGTTAAAAGTCGGCAGAGGGACGGCAGAGGCAGAGGCCGAGTGAAGCAGAGTGTGAATGAGAGAATGTGAAAAGAACAACAAAAGCTGCAGGACAGTGTGGGTTGGTCTGATAGATATGACCATTCCCTACAGAAAGGCGTTTTTAGTTTTCTTCTATCTTTAAAATTGTAGATTTGGGAGGTTTTCGCCCTTTTGCGGAGGCGGAATGGGGCGGGGCACATTTTTTAAATACACTTGTAACAGTGTGAGCATACAGAAGTCTGGATGCAAAATTTGGTGGCTCTAGCATTAATAGTCTCTGAGATTCAGGTGCTCAACAAGACGGACGGACAGACGGACGGACAAACGGACAGACAGACAGGGCTTAATCGACTCGGCTATTGATGGTGATCAAGAATAAATACACTTTATGGGGTCTGTTACATACATTAACTTTGTGCACAAATACAATATTCCCTATTTACTCTTCGAGTACCGGGTATAAAACAAATATAAGCTGCGTGAGGGGGGGGGCATTCCTTACAGAATGGCGTTTTTAGATTTCTTCTATCTTTAAAATTGTAGATTTGGGAGGTTTTCGCCCTTTTGCGGGGGCGGAATGGGGCGGGGCACATTTTTTAAATACACTTGTAATAGTGTGAGCATACAGAGGTCTGGATGCAAAATTTGGTGGCTCTAGCTTTTATAGTCTCTGAGATTCAGGTGCTCAACAAGACGGACGGACAGACGGACGGACGGACAGACGGACAGACAGGGCTCAATCGACTCGGCTATTGATGGTGATCAAGAATATATACACTTTATGGGGTCGGAAACGATTCCTTCTGTGTGTTACATAGTTTAACTTTGTGCACAAATACAATATACCCTATTTACTCTTCGAGTACCGGGTATAAAACAAATATAAGCTGCGTGAGGGGGGGGGGGGGGGGT
>NW_022996182.1:2692-7803 GCF_900245975.1 Drosophila guanche | reverse complement strand
AAAAAAATCTCACATCAATCAACATTTTTGCATTTCAAATCCTTACCCAGGTGGTACGCCAAAACCACACAGAGTTTGGATTTTATAGTATATTTTTATAGCAGTATCAATCAACTTTTCAGATAATCAAAGTTTTTTACAACCAAAACTAAGATACTTAAGTTATGTGAAAAACCAAGCAGCAACCTCTGAAAAAACCTTAAACTATAAATTACAAAATTGCTAGTTCTTAAAAAACAAGTTCTGCCACAGAAAATAAAACCGACTTTTCCCAAGATTTTAAAGTCAAAATTTCGAAAACACAAAAAATCTCACAACAATCAACATTGTTGCATTTCAAAGCTTTTCCGAGACGGTAGGCCAAAACCACAGACAGTTTGAATCAATTTTATAGCAGTATCAATCAACTTTTCAGATAATCAAAGTTTTGTACAACCAAAATTAACTTCTGGACGTTGATATGCAATAACTGCACCATCAAGTGGCCCATGCGACACCAAGCCAAAGCCTGTTACGCGCGGAACCCAGCAGAACGCAGCCCTCCTCCCGCCCAACCGACCGAGGGGCGCTGCCGCATGACGCGCGGCGCGATGAACCGAACCGGTCGCGAGCATGCAGGAAAGATAGATGTTAGGCTAATATTCGAGGAAAATTAGAGCTAATCATAACTAGACTAAGCTAAGCTACAGCTAAGCAAGCAAAAATTACCAAAATCAGAAACAAGACAAAACTAAAATGAAACTAACTACGGGAGAGGTAGGCTAGTATAAGAGATTTAAGAAGAGGAAGGGAGTTAGTTGAGGATATNTTCTGGACGTTGATATGCAATGACTGCACCATCAAGTGGCCCATGCGACACCAAGCCAAAGCCTGTTACGCGCGGAACCTAGCAGAACGCAGCCCTCCTCCCGCCCAACCGACCGAGGGGCGCTGCCGCATGACGCGCGGCGCGATTAACCGAACCGGTCGCGAGCATGCAGGAAAGATAGATGTTAGGCTAATATTCGAGGAAAATTAGAGCTAAACATAACTAGACTAGAGCTACTATAGCTAAGCAAGCAAAAATTACCAAAATCAGAAACAAGACAAAACTAAAATGAAACTAACTACGGGAGAGGTAGGCTAGTATAAGAGATTTAAGAAGAGGAAGGGAGTTAGTTGAGGATATAATGTGGTAGAGGGAATTATAATCCGAGCATAAAACCCTAAAGGGTTCGTGTGAGGCATAATTCGATCTACATAGTGGAAGGAACAAAGGAATAAAGTTTCTAGTGGGTCTAATGGGAATCGTAAAGTTTATGCGGCTCAGCAAGTCAGGGCTGTCTACATCCCCCTTGATCAAGTTGTGCATAAAAATTACACCAAGCATTTTTCTACGACTAACTAAGGATGGAAGATTTATTAAAAGAAGTCTACTACGGTAGGATGGCAGTCTCACAGTTGCATCCCAGTTGAGGCCCCGTAGGGCAAATAATAAAAAGTTTTTCTGTACTGATTCAATACGGTCCTGATGTATGTTGTACTGAGGGCACCATTCACATGAGCCGTATTCTAAAATCGGACGAACAAGCGAGATATAGAGAGTCTTCGTTATATAGGGGTCCTCGAATTCCTTTGACCACCTCTTTATAAACCCAAGCACACCCATGGCTTTATTTACCATGGTAGAAATGTGTTCAGAAAACTTTAACTTGGGGTCTAGTTTAACACCTAGATCATCAACCAATGCAATTCTCTCAAGAGAACTACCGCAGAGGGTGTAAGGAGCCAGGAAGGGGCTGGAGCGATAAAAAGTCATAACATTGCACTTCGAGGCATTAAGTTGTAACATATTTGCACAACACCATGACTGAAAGCTATTGAGATCAGATTGCAAGCGAGAGTGAAATGAAATCTCCTTATACTGGACACAGAGTTTAACATCATCTGCATACATAAGTACTCGAGAATTTGTTAATACAGAAGGCACGTCATTAATAAAGAGTGTAAAAAGTAAGGGGCCTAAATGGCTACGCTGTGGTACTCCAGAAGTAACCATAACAGGTAAAGATAAGTAGTTTTTGAAAAGGACCCTNCAGAAAACTTTAACTTGGGGTCTAGTTTAACACCTAGATCATCAACCAATGTAATTCTCTCAAGAGAACTACCGCAGAGGGTGTAAGGAGCCAGGAAGGGGCTGGAGCGATAAAAAGTCATAACATTGCACTTCGAGGCATTAAGTTGTAACATATTTGCACAGCACCATGACTGAAAGCTATTGAGATCAGATTGCAAGCGAGAGTGAAATGAAGTGTCCTTATACTGGACACAGAGTTTAACATCATCTGCATACATAAGTACTCGAGAATTTGTTAATACCGAAGGCAGGTTATTAATAAAGAGTGTGAAAAGTAAGGGGCCTAAATGGCTTCCCTGTGGTACTCCAGAAGTAACCATAACAGGAAAAGATAAGGAGTTTTTGAAAAGGACCCTTTGAGACCTAGAACACAGGTAGCTAGAAATCCATCTCAACAGATTGGGCGGAAACCCTAGAAGGTTGAGCTTTTGTGCAAGAAGAGAATGGTTTACGGAATCGAATGCCTTACTGAAGTCAGTGTAAATAACATCCGTCTGCAAGTTACTTTGGAAGCCTTTAATTACAAAGGTAACTTGTAATTAATTATTACTTACTTACTTAATTTATAATTAAGATACTTAAGTTATGTTAAAAAACAAACCGCAACCTCTGAAAAAACCTTAAACTAAAAATTACATCCTTAATAAGTTCCTAAAAAACAAGTTCTGCCATAGAAAATAAACCCGACTTTTCCCGAGTTTTTAAAGTAAAAATATCGAAAAAAAAAATGTCACATCAATCAACATTTTTGCATTTCAAATCCTAACCCAGGTGGCACGCCAAAACCACACAGAGTTTGGATCCATTTTATAGCAGGTTCAATCAACTTTTCAGATAATCAAAGTTTTTGGAAACCAGATCTAAGATACTTAAGTTATGTGAAAAAACAAACCGCAACCTCTGAAAAAACCTTAAACTAAACATTACATACTTAATAATTCCTTAAAAAAAAGTTCTGCCGTTGAAATAATCCCGACTTATTCCGTGTTTTTAAAATCAAAGTTTCAAAAAAAATACCCCACAAAAATTAAAATTTATACATTTTAAAGCTTTATATTATCCAGACATTAGATCAAAACCACAAGCAGTTTGCATTCACTTTTTATCTGCATCAATCAGCTTTTCAGACAATCAAAGGTCTTTACAACCAGATCTAAGATACTTAAGTTATATGAAAAAAACAAACCGAAACCTCTCAGAAAAACGTAAACTAAAAATTACATCCTTAATAGGTTCTTTCAAAACAAGTTCTGCCATAGAAAATAAACCCGACTCTTCCCGAGTTTTTAAAGTCAAAAATCTCACAACAATCAACAATTTTGCATTTACCCAGGCGGTAGGCCAATCCACATAGAGTTTAGATCAACTTTATAGCCGTATCAATAAACTTTTAAGACCAGATCTAAGACAATTATAGTATGTGAAAAACGACAGCTATTTCTAAAAAACCTTAAACAAAATATAACATACTTTAGAAATTCTTCAAACAAATTTCTGCCCTAGAAAATAAACCCAACTTTTCCCGAGTTATTAAAGTCAAAATTCGAAAAAAATTCTCACAAAAATCAACATTTTTGCATTTCAAAGCTTTCCCAGACGGTCGGCCAAAACCAGACAGAGTTTGGATCCATTTTATAGCAGTATAAATCATCTTTTCAGATAATCAAAGTTCTTTACAACCAGATCTAAGATACTTAAGTTATGTGAAAAAAATCGCTACCTCTAAAAAAAACAAAAAAGTACAAACTTTGAAAATTCTTAAAAAAAAAGTTCTGCCTAGAAAGTAAACCCGACTTTTCCCGAAGTTTTAAAGTCAAAATTTCGTACAAAATACCTCACAAAAATCAACATTTTTCCATTTCAAAGCATTACCCACACGGTAGGCCAAAACCACACAGAGTTTGGATCCATTTTATGGCATTATCAGGAAACTTTTCAGATAATATTAAGATACTTAAGATATCTGAAAGAACAAATCGCTACCTCTGAAAAAACTTTAAACAAAAAATTACTTTCTTAATAAATTCTTAAAAAAAAGTTCTGCCATAGAAAGTAAAACCGATTCTTCCCGAGTTTTTAAACTCAAAATTTCGTAAAAAATACCTCACAAAATTCAACAATTTTGCATTTCAAAGCTTTAACCAGACGGTAGGCCAAAACAACACAGAGTTTGGATGCATTTTATAGCAGTATCAATTAACTTTTCAGATCATCAAAGTTCTTTTCAACCAGATCTAAGATACTTAAGTTAACCTTAAACAAAAATTACATCCTTAATTAGTTCTTAAAAAACAAGTCCTGCCATAGAAAATAAACCCGACTTTTCCCAAATTATTTAAGTCAAAATTTTGAGAAAAAAAATCTCACAACAATCAAGATTTTTTGCATTTCAGAGCTTTTCCCAGACGGTAGGCCAAAACCACACACAGTTTGGATCCATTTTATAGCAGTATCAATCAACATTTCAGGTAATCAAAGTTCTGTACGACCAGATCTAAGATACTTAAGCTATGTGAAAAAACAAACCGCAACCTCTCAGAAAACCTTAAACTAAAAATCAGGTAATAAAAGTTTCTTACAACCAGATCTAAGATACTTAAGTTATGTGAAAAAACAACCCGCAACCTCTGAAAAAACCTTAAAAAAAAAGTAACAAACTTTGAAAATTCTTAAAAGAAAAATTCTGCCATAAAACAATTCTCACAACTATCATCTTTTTTTAATTTCAAAGCTCTTCCGAGACGGTAGGCCAAAACCAAACACAGTTTGGATCCACTTTATGGCAGCATCAATCAACTTTTCAGATAATCAAAGTTCATTACAACCAGATCTAAGATACTTAAGTTATGTGAAAAAACAAACCGCAACCTCTGAAAAAACCTTAAACTAAAAATTACATCCTTAATAAGTTCCTAAAAAACAAGTTCTGCCATAGAAAATAAACCCGACTTTTCCCGAGTTTTTAAAGTAAAAATATCGAAAAAAAAAAAAAAAA
>NW_022996182.1:0-2036 GCF_900245975.1 Drosophila guanche | reverse complement strand
TTACAACCAGATCTAAGATACTTAAGTTATGTGAAAAAACAAACCGCAACCTCTGAAAAAACCTTAAAAAAAAAGTAACAAACTTTGAAAATTCTTAAAAGAAAAATTCTGCCATAAAACAATTCTCACAACTATCATCTTTTTTTAATTTCAAAGCTCTTCCGAGACGGTAGGCCAAAACTAAACACAGTTTGGATCCACTTTATGGCAGCATCAATCAACTTTTCAGATAATCAAAGTTCATTACAACCAGATCTAAGATACTTAAGTTATGTGAAAAAACAAACCGCAACCTCTGAAAAAACCTTAAAAAAAAAGTAACAAACTTTGAAAATTCTTAAAAGAAAAATTCTGCCATAAAACAATTCTCACAACTATCATCTTTTTTTAATTTCAAAGCTCTTCCGAGACGGTAGGCCAAAACCAAACACAGTTTGGATCCACTTTATGGCAGCATCAATCAACTTTTCAGATAATCAAAGTTCATTACAACCAGATCTAAGATACTTAAGTTATGTGAAAAAACAAACCGCAACCTCTGAGAAAACCTTAAACTAAAAATTATATACTTAATAAGTTCTTAAAAAACAAGTTCTGCAATAGAAACAAACCCGACGTTTCCTTTCCGACTTTACCACCAGATCTAAGATACTTAAGTTATGTGAAAAAACAACCCGCAACCTCTGAAAAAACCTTAAACAAAAAAGTAACAAACTTTTAAAATTCTTAAAAGAAAAGTTCTGCCATAAAACAATTCTCACAACTATCATCTTTTTTTAATTTCAAAGCTCTTCCGAGACGGTAGGCCAAAACTACACACAGTTTGGATCCACTTTATAGCAGCATCAATCAACTTTTCAGATAATCAAAGTTCATTACAACCAGATCTAAGATACTTAAGTTATGTGAAAAAACAAACCGCAACCTCTGAGAAAACCTTAAACTAAAAATTACATACTTAATAAGTTCTTAAAAAACAAGTTCTGCCATAGAAACTAAACCCGAAGTTTCCGTTTTTCAAATTTTTTCATTTAAAGCTGTAAGGCAGACGGTAAGGCAAAACCACAAAGTGTTTGGATCCACTTTTTAGCTGCATCAATCAGCTTTTCAGACAATCAAAGTTCTTTACAACCAGATCTAAGATACTTAAGTTATGTGAAAAAACAAACCGCTACTTCTACAAATCCCTAAACTAAAAATCAGGTTATAAGAATTCTTTACAACCAGATCTAAGATACTTAAGCTATGTGATAAAACAAACCGCAACCTCTGAAAAAATCTAAAATTAAAAAAAAAAACATCCTTCATAAATTCTTAAAAAAAAGGTCTACCATAGAAAATAAACCCGACTGTTCCCGAGTTTTTAAAGTCAAAATTTCGAAAAAAAAATCTCACAACAATCAACAATTTTGCATTACCATGCTTTACCCAGGCGGTAGGCCAAACCAAATAGAGTTAAGATCCACTTTATATGTGATTATTATATATTTTTATTATATATTGTGAGGGAACGTGTCCCTCACAGGCCGTAGAGCTGTTAAAGCCAGGGGCTCGGATATCCGAACACGGTGAATTTAGAAGAGGCGCTCAGAGAGCGGGGAGCCCAAGGCGGCGGAGTAGAATAGAGGGGAAGGATGGGATCGGGCCGGCAGCGGACGAACGCATGACCAAATATGGTCATTTGGGAAGAGACGCCCAGAGAGCGGGGAGCCCGAGACGGCGGCGCAGAAGAGAGTGGAAGGATGGGATCGGGCCGGCAGCGGACCAACGCATGCCCAAATATGGCCATGGAATCGGGGTCCAGTTACGAAGAAGGGAGAAAGCATCAGAATCGCCGATGGAAAAACACTGACCACGTGTTAGAACCGTTAGCCGGCGCCTATATAAAGAGGGTGGCCGCCAAGCGAAAAAAAGCTTCACGCGTGAGCAGCCCAAGAGCTAGGCCGAGTGTTCGGGTGAACAAGTGAATCGAAGTGCATATTAGCGGAAATCGTAACGGGACCCGCGACATCGAATGCCCAGAGTGAGTCTTGCAT
>NW_022996181.1:5800-7804 GCF_900245975.1 Drosophila guanche | reverse complement strand
CCCCCCCCCCCCCCCCCCCTCACGCAGCTTATATTTGTTTTATACCCGGTACTCGAAGAGTAAATAGGGTATATTGTATTTGTGCACAAAGTTAATGTATGTAACACACAGAAGGAATCGTTTACGACCCCATAAAGTGTATATATTATTGATCACCATCAATAGCCGAGTCGATTGAGCCCTGTCTGTATGTCCGTCTGTCCGTCCGTCTTGTTGAGCACCTGAATCTCAGACACTATAAAAGCTAGAGCCACCAAATTTTGCTTCCACTCTTCTCTATGCTCACACTGTTACAAGTGTATTTAAAAAATGTGCCCCGCCCCCTTCCGCCCCCGCAAAAGGGCGAAAACCTCCCAAATCTACAATTTTAAAGATAAAAGAAAACTAAAAACGCCATTCTGTAGGGAATGGCCGTATCTATCAGATCACCACAATTTAGAGATAGAAGAAAACTAAAAACGCCATTCTGTAGGGAATGGCCATATCTATCAGATCACCAAATTTGGATCCGATTAGATCATTATTATAGCCAGAAAGAAGAAATTAATTAGCAGTGCCTAAACCCACACTGTCCTGCAGCTTTTGTTGTTCTTTTCACATTCCCTCATTCACACTCTGCTTCACTCGGCCTCTGCCTCTGCCGTCCCTCTGCCTCTGCCGACCTTAAACCCCCCCCCCCCCCCTCACGCAGCTTTTATTTGTTTTATACCCGGTAGTCGAAGAGTAAATAGGGTATATTGTATTTGTGCACAAAGTTAATGTATGTAACACACAGAAGGAATCGTTTCCGACCCCATAAAGTGTATATATTCTTGATCACCATCAATAGCCGAGTCGATTGAGCCCTGTCTGTCTGTCCGTCCGTTTGTCCGTCTGTCCGTCCGTCTTGTTGAGCACCTGAATCTCAGAGACTATAAAAGCTAGAGCCACCAAATTTTGCATCCAGACTTCTGTTTACTCACACTGTTACAAGTGTATTTAAAAAATGTGCCCCGCCCCATTCCGCCCCCGCAAAAGGGCGAAAACCTCCCAAATCTACAATTTTAAAGATAGAAGAAAACTAAAAACGCCATTCTGTAGGGAATGGCCATATCTATCAGATCAATAAATTGGGATCCGATTGGATGATTATTATATCCAGAAAGAAAAAATTAATTAGCAGTGGCTAAACCCACACTGTCCTGCAGCTTTTGTTGTTATTTTCACATTCTCTCATTCACACTCTGCTTCACTCGGCCTCTGCCTCTGCCGTCTGCCTCTGCCGACTTTTAACCACCCCCCCCCCCCCCCCCCCACGCAGCTTATATTTGTTTTATAGCCGGTACTCGAAGAGTAAATAGGGTATATTGTATTTGTGCACAAAGTTAATGTATGTAACACACAGAAGGAATCGTTTCCGACCCCATAAAGTGTATATATTCTTGATCACCATCAATAGCCGAGTCGATTGAGCCCTGTCTGTCTGTCCGTCTGTCCGTCCGTCTGTCCGTCCGTCTTGTTGAGCACCTGAATCTCAAAGACTATAAAAGCTAGAGCCACCAAATTCTGCATCCAGACTTCTGTATGCTCACACTGTTACAAGTGTATTTAAAAAATGTGCCCCGCCCCCTTCCGCCCACGCAAAAGGGCGAAAACCTCCGAAATCTACAATTTTAATGATAAAAGAAAACTAAAAACGCCATTCTGTAGGGAATGGCCATATCTATCAGATCAATAAATTGGGATCCGATTGGATCATTATTATATCCAGAAAGAAGAAATTAATTAGCAGTGGCTAAACCCACACTGTCCTGCAGCTTTTGTTGTTCTTTTCACATTCTCTCATTCACACTCTGCTTCACTCGGCCTCTGCCTCTGCCGTCCCTCTGCCTCTGCCGACTTTTAACCACCCCCCCCCCCCCCCCCCCCCCCCCCCCCCCCTCCCCCCCCCCCCCCCCCCCCCCCCCCCCCCCTCCCCCCCCCCCCCCCCCCCCCCCCCCCCCCCTCCCCCCCCCCCTCCCCCCC
>NW_022996181.1:0-738 GCF_900245975.1 Drosophila guanche | reverse complement strand
CCCCCCCTCACGCAGCTTATATTTGTTTTATACCCGGTACTCGAAGAGTAAATAGGGTATATTGTATTTGTGCACAAAGTTAATGTATGTAACACACAGAAGGAATCGTTTCCGACCCCATAAAGTGTATATATTCTTGATCACCATCAATAGCCGAGTCGATTGAGCCCTGTCTGTCTGTCCGTCTGTCCGTCCGTCTGTCCGTCCGTCTTGTTGAGCACCTGAATCTCAGAGACTATAAAAGCTAGAGCCACCAAATTTTGCATCCAGACTTCTGTATGCTCACACTGTTACAAGTGTATTTAAAAAATGTGCCCCGCCCCCTTCCGCCCCCGCAAAAGAGCGAAAACCTCCCAAAATCTACAATTTTAAAGATAGAAGAAAACTAAAAACGCCATTCTGTAGGGAATTCCCCCCCTCACGCAGCTTATATTTGTTTTATACCCGGTACTCGAAGAGTAAATAGGGTATACTGTATTTGTGCACAAAGTTAATGTATGTAACACACAGAAGGAATCGTTTCCGACCCCATAAAGATAATATATTCTTGATCACCATCAATAGCCGAGTCGATTGAGCCCTGTCTGTCCGTCCGTCTGTCCTTCCGTCTGTCCGTCCGTCTTGTTGAGCACCTGAATCTCAGAGACTAAAAAAGCTAGAGCCACCAAATTTTGCATCCAGACTTCTGTGTGCTCACACTGTTACAAGTGTATTTAAAAAATGTGCCCCGCCCCCTTC
>NW_022996180.1:6481-7808 GCF_900245975.1 Drosophila guanche | reverse complement strand
CCCTCACGCAGCTTATATTTGTTTTATACCCGGTACTCGAAGAGTAAATAGGGTATATTGTATTTGTGCACAAAGTTAATGTATGGAACACACAGAAGGAATCGTTTCCGACCGATTTAAATATTTAAAAAATGTGCCCCGCCCCATTCCGCCCCGCAAAAGGGCGAAAACCTCCCAAATCTACAATTTTAAAGATAGAAGAAAACTAAAAACGCCATTCTGTAAGGGATGGCCATATCTATCAGATCACTAAATTGGGATCCGATTGGATCATTATTATAGCCAGAAAGAATAAATTAATTAGCAGTGGCTAAACCCACACTGTCCTGCAGCTTTTGTTGTTCTTTTCACATTCTCTCATTCACACTCTGCTTCACTCGGCCTCTTCCCCTGCCGCCCCTCTGCCTCTGCCGACTTTAAAACACCCCCCCCCCCCCGCCCACCCTCACGCAGCTTATATTTGTTTTATACCCGGTACTCGAAGAGTAAATAGGGTATATTGTATTTGTGCACAAAGTTAATGTATGTAACACACAGAAGGAATCGTTTCCGACCCCATAAAGTGTATATATTCTTGATCACCATCAATAGCTGAGTCGATTGAGCCCTGTCTGTCTGTCCGTCTGTCTGTTCGTCCGTCTTGTTGAGCACCTGAATCTCAAAGACTATACTCACACTGTTACAAGTGTATTTAAAAAATGTGCCCCGCCCCATTCCGCCCCCGCAAAAGGTCGAAAACCTCCCAAATCTACAATTTTAAAGATAGAAGAAAACTAAAAACGCCATTCTGTAGGGAATGGCAATATCTATCAGATCACCAAATTGGGATCCGATTTGATCATTATTATAGCCGTCCGTCTTGTTGAGCACCTGAATCTAAGAGACTATAAAAACTAGTGCCACCAAGATTTGCATCCAGAATTCTGTACACTCACAATGTTACAACTGTTTTTAAAAAATGTGCCCCGCCCCTTTCCGCCCCCGCAAAAGGGCGAAAACCTCCCAAATCTACAATTTTAAAGATAGATGAAAACTAAAAACGCTATTCTGTAGGGAATGGCCATATCTATCAGATCACCAAATTGGGATCCGATTGGATCATTATTATAGCCAGAAAGAAGAAATTAATTAGCGGTGGCTAAACCCACACTGTCCTGCAGCTTTTGTTGTTCCTTTCACATTCTCTCATTCACACTCTGCTTCACTCGGCCTCTGCCTCTGCCGTCCCTCTGCCTCTGCCGACTTTTAACCACCCCCCCCCCCCCCCCCCCCCCCCCCCCCCCTCCCCCCCCCCCCCCCCCCCCCCCCCCCCCCACCCCCCCCCCCC
>NW_022996180.1:0-1115 GCF_900245975.1 Drosophila guanche | reverse complement strand
CCCCCCCCCCCCCCCCCCCCTCACGCAGCTTATATTTGTTTTATACCCGGTACTCGAAGAGTAAATAGGGTATATTGTATTTGTGCACAAAGTTAATGTATGTAACACACAGAAGGAATCGTTTCCGACCCCATAAAGTGTATATATTCTTGATCACCATCAATAGCCGAGTCGATTGAGCCCTGTCTGTCTGTCCGTCTGTCCGTCCGTCTGTCCGTCCGTCTTGTTGAGCACCTGAATCTCAGAGACTATAAAAGCTAGAGCCACCAAATTTAGCATCCAGACTTCTGTATACTCACACTGTTACAAGTGTATTTAAAAAATGTGCCCCGCCCCATTCCGCCCCCGCAAAAGGGCGAAAACCTCCCAAATCTACAATTTTAAAGATAAAAGAAAACTACAAACGCCATTCTGTAGGGAATGGCCATATCTATCAGATCACCAAATTGGGATCCGATTGGATCATTATTATAGCCAGATAGAAGAAATTAATTAGGCTAAACCCACACTGTCCTGCAGCTTTTGTTGTTCTTTTCACATTCTCTCATTCACACTCTGCTTCACACGGCCTCTGCCTCTGCCGTCCCTCTGCCTCTGCCGACTTATATTTGTTTTATACCCGGTACTCGAAGAGTAAATAGGGTATATTGTATTTGTGCACAAAGTTAATGTATGTAACACACAGAAGGAATCGTTTCCGACCCCATAAAGTGTATATATTCTTGATCACCATCAATAGCCGAGTCGATTAGGCCCTGTCTGTCCGTCCGTCTGTCCGTCCGTCTTGTTGAGCACCTGAATCTCAGAGACTATAAAAGCTAGAGCCACCAAATTTTGCATCCAGACTTCTGTATACTCACACTGTTACAAGTGTATTTAAAAAATGTGCCCCGCCCCCTTCCGCCACCGCAAAAGGGCGAAAACCTCCCAAATCTACAATTTTAAAGATAGAAGAAAACTAAAAACGCCATTCTGTAGGGAATGGCCATATCTATCAGATCACTAAATTGGGATCCGATTGGATCATTATTATAGCCAGAAAGAAGAAATTAATTAGCAGTGGCTAAACCCACAGTGTCCTGCAGCTTTTGTTGTTCTTTTCACATTCTCTCATT
>NW_022996179.1:7302-7820 GCF_900245975.1 Drosophila guanche | reverse complement strand
GTACTCGAAGAGTAAATAGGGTATATTGTATTTGTGCACAAAGTTAATGTATGTAACACACAGAAGGAATCGCTTCCGACCCCATAAAGTGTATATATTCTTGATCACCATCAATAGCCGAGTCAATTGAGCCCTGTCTGTCCGTCCGTCTGTCCGTCCGTCTTGTTGAGCACCTGAATCTCAGAGACTATAAAAGCTAGAGCTACCAAATTTTGCATCCAGACTTCTGTATGCTCACACTGTTACAAGTGTATTTAAAAAATGTGCCCCGCCCCATTCCGCCCCCGAAAAAGGGCGAAAACCTCCCAAATCTACAATTTTAAAGATAGAAGAAAACTAAAAACGCCATTCTGTAGGGAATGGCCATATCTATCAGATCACCAAATTGGGATCCGATTGGATCATTATAGCCAGAAAGAAGATATTAATTAGCAGTGGCTAAACCCACACTGTCCTGCAAATCTACAATTTTAAAGTTAAAAGAAAACTAAAAACGCCATTCTGTAGGGAATGCACCC
>NW_022996179.1:0-1703 GCF_900245975.1 Drosophila guanche | reverse complement strand
GTCTGTCCGTCCGTCTGTCCGTCCGTCTTCTTGAGCACCTGAATCTCAGAGACTATAAAAGCTAGAGCCACCAAATTTTGCATCCAGACTTCTGTATGCTCACACTGTTACAAGTGTATTTAAAAAATGTGCCCCGCCCCACTCCGCCCCCGAAAAAGGGCGAAAACCTCCCAAATCTACAATTTTAAAGATAGAAGAAAACTAAAAAGGCCATTCTGTAGGGAATGTCCATATCTATCAGATCACAAAATTGGGATCCGATTGGATCATTATAGCCAGAAAGAAGAAATTAATTGCCTCTGCCTCTGCCAACTTTTATCCATAAAGTGTATATATTCTTGATCACCATCAATAGCCGAGTCGATTGAGCCCTGTCTGTCTGTCCGTCTGTCCGTCCGTCTGTCCGTCCGTCTTCTTGAGCACCTGAATCTCAGAGACTATAAAAGCTAGTTCTACCAAATTTTGCATCCATACTTCTGTATGCTCACACTGTTACAAGTGTATTTAAAAAATGTGCCCCGCCCCATTCTGCCCCCGCAAAAGGGCGAAAGCCTCCCAAATCTACAATTTTAAAGATAGAAGAAAACTAAAAACGCCATTCTGTAGGGAATGGCCATATCTATCAGATCAACAATTGGGATCCGATTGGATCATTATTATAGCCAGAAAGAAGAAATTAATTAGCAGTGGCTAAACCCACACTGTCCTGCAGCTTTTGTTGTTCTTTTCACATTCTCTCATTCACACTCTGCTTCCCTCGGCCTCTGCCTCTGCCGTCCCTCTGCCTCTGCCTCTGCCGACTTTTAACCAAACCCCCCCCCTCACGCAGCTTATATTTGTTTTATACGCGGTACTCGAAGAGTAAATAGGGTATTTAAATAGGGTATTGTATTTGTTCACAAAGTTAATGTATGTAACACACAGAAGGAATCGCTTCCGACCCCATAAAGTGTATATATTCTTGATCACCATCAATAGCCGAGTCGATTGAGCCCTGTCTGTCTGTCCGTCTGTCCGTCCGTCTGTCCGTCCGTCTGTCCGTCCGTCTTCTTGAGCTTCTGAATCTCAGAGACTATAAAAGCTAGTGCTACCAAATTTTGCATCCAGACTTCTGTATGCTCACACTGTTACAAGTGTATTTAAAAAATGTGCCCCGCCCCATTCCGCCCCCGCAAAAGGGCAAAAACCTCCCAAATCAACAATTTTAAAGATAGAAGAAAACTAAAAACGCCATTCTGTAGGGAATGGCCATATCTATCACCAAATTGGGATCCGATTGGATCATTATTATAGCCAGAAAGAAGAAATTAATTAGCAGTGGCTAAACCCACACTGTCCTGCAGCTTTTGTTGTTCTTTTCACATTCTCTCATTCACACGCTGCTTCCCTCGGCCTCTGCCTCTGCCGTCCCTCTGCCTCTGCCTCTGCCGACTTTTAACCAAACCCCCCCCCTCACGCAGCTTATATTTGTTTTATACGCGGTACTCGAAGAGTAAATAGGGTATATTGTATTTGTTCACAAAGTTAATGTATGTAACACACAGAAGGAATCGCTTCCGACCCCATAAAGTGTATATATTCTTGATCACCATCAATAGCCGAGTCGATTGAGCCCTGTCTGTCTGTCCGTCTGTCCGTCCGTCTGTCCGTCCGTCTGTCCGTCCGTCTTCTTGAGCTTCTGAATCTCAGAGACTATAAAAGCT
>NW_022996178.1:7078-7852 GCF_900245975.1 Drosophila guanche | reverse complement strand
ACGCAGCTTATATTTGTTTTATACCCGGTACTCAAAGAGTAAATAGGGTATATTGTATTTGTGCAAAAAATTAATGTATGTAACACACAGAAGGAATCGTTTCCGACCGCATAAAGTGTATATATTCTTGATCACCATCAATAGCCGAGTCGATTGAGCCCTGTCTGTCTGTCCGTCTGTCCGTCCGTCTGTCCGTCCGTCTTGTTGAGCACCGGAATCTCAGAGACTATAAAAGCTAGAGCCACCAAATTTTGCATCCAGACTTCTGTATGCTCACACTGTTACAAGTGTATTTAAAAAATGTTCCCCGCCCCCATCCGCCCCCGCAAAAAGGCGAAAACCTCACAAATCTGCAATTTTAAAGATAGAAGAAAACTAAAAACGCCATTCTGTAGGGAATGTCCGTCTCTCTGTCCGTCTTGTTGAGCACCTGAATCTCAGAGACTATAAAAGCTAGAGCCACCAAATTTGGCATCCAGACTTCTGTATGCTCACACTGTTACAAGTGTATTTAAAAAATGTGCCCCGCCCCATTCCGCCCCCGCAAAAGGACGAAAACCTCCCAAATCTACAATTTTAAAGATAGAAGAAAACTAAAAACGCCATTCTGTAGGGAATGACCATATCTATCAGGTCACCAAATTGGGATCCGATTGGATCATTATTAAAGCCAGAAAGAACAAATTAATTAGCAGTCCCTAACCCACACTGTCCTGCAGCTTTTGTTGTTCTTTTCACATTCTCTCATTCACACTCTGCTTCACTCGGCCTCTG
>NW_022996178.1:0-1400 GCF_900245975.1 Drosophila guanche | reverse complement strand
TCTGTATGCTCACACTGTTACAAGTGTATTTAAAAAATGTGCCCCGCCCCCTTCCGCCCCCGCAAAATTGCGACGACCTCCCAAATCTACAATTTTAAAGATAAAAGAAAACTAAAAATGCCATTATGTAGGGAATGGCCATATCTATCAGATCACCAAATTGGGATCCGAGTGGATCATTATTATAGCCAGAAAGAAGAAATTAATTAGCAGTGGCTAAACCCACACTGTCCTGCAGCTTTTGTTGTTCTTTTCACATTCTCTCATTCACACTCTGCTTCACTCGGCCTCTGCCTCTGCCGACTTCTGTCCGTCCGTCTTGTTGAGCACCTGAATCTCAGAGACTATAAAAGCTAGAGCTACCAAATTTTGCATCCAGACTTCTGTATGCTCACACTGTTACAAGTGTATTTAAAAAATGTGCCCCGCCCCATTCCGCCCCCGCAAAAGGGCGAAAACCTCCCAAATCTACAATTTTAAACATAGAAGAAAACTAAAAACGCCATTCTGAAGGGAATGGTCATATCTATCAGATCAATAAATTGGGATCCGATTGGATCATTATTATAGCCAGAAAGAAGAAATTAATTAGCAGTGCCTAAACCCACACTGTCCTGCAGCTTTTGTTGTTCTTTTCACATTCTCTCATTCACACTCTGCTTCACTCGGCCTCTGCCTCTGCCGACTTTAAACCACCCCCCACCCCCCTACCACCTCACGCAGCTTATATTTGTTTTATACCCGGTACTCGAAGAGTAAACAGGGTATATTGTATTTGTGCACAAAGTTAATGTATGTAACACACAGAAGGAATCGTTTCAGACCCCATAAAGTGTATATATTCTTGATCACCATCAATAGCCGAGTCGATTGAGCCCTGCCTGTCCGTCCGTCTGTCCTTCCATCTGTCCGTCCGTCTTGTTGAGCACCTGAATCTCAGAGACTATAAAATCTAGAGCCACCAAATTTTTCATCCAGACTTCTGTATGCTCACACTGTTACAAGTGTATTAAAAAAATGTGCCCCGCCCCATTCCGCCCCCGCAAAAGGGCGAAAACCTCCCAAATCTACAATTTTAAAGATAGAAGAAAACTAAAAACGCCATTCTGTAGGGAATGGTCATATCTATCAGATAAATAAATTGGGATCCGATTGGATCATTATTATAGCCAGAAAGAAGAAATCAGTTAGCAGTGGCTAAACCCACACTGTCCTACAGCTTTTGTTGTTCTTTTCACATTCTCTCATTCACACTCTGCTTCACTCGGCCTCTGCCTCTGCCGACTTTAAACCACCCCCCACCCCCCTACCACCTCACGCAGCTTATATTTGTTTTATACCCGGTACTCGAAGAGTAAACAGGGTATATTGTATTTGTGCACAAAGTTAATGTATGTAAC
>NW_022996177.1:6690-7860 GCF_900245975.1 Drosophila guanche | reverse complement strand
CAGAGGCAGAGGCCGAGTGAAGCAGAGTGTGAATGAGAGAATGTGAAAAGAACAACAAAAGCTGCAGGACAGTGTGGGTTTAGCCACTGCTAATTAATTTCTTCTTTCTGGCTATAATAATGATCCAATCGGATCCCAATTTATTGATCTGATAGATATGACCATTCCCTACAGAATGGCGTTTTTAGTTTTCTTTTTTCTTTAAAAATGTAGATTTGGGAGGTTTTCGCCCTTTTGCGGGGGCGGAAGGGGGCGGGGCACATTTTTTAAATACACTTGTAAAAGTGTGAACATACAGAAGTCTGGATGCAAAATTTGGTGGCTCTAGCTTTTATAGTCTCTGAGATTCAGGTGCTCAACAAGACGGACGGACAGGCGGACGGACAGACGGACGGACAGACTGACAGACAGACAGGGCTCAATCGACTCGGCTATTGATGGTGATCAATAATATATACACTTTATGGGGTCGTAAAAGATTCCGTCTGTGTGTTACATACATTAACTTTGTGCACAAATACAATATACCCTATTTACTCTTCGAGTACCGGGTATAAAACAAATATAAGCTGCGTGAGGGGGGGTGGTTAAAAGTCGGCAGAGGCAGAGGCCGAGTGAAGCAGAGTGTGAATGAGAGAATGTGAAAAGAACAACAAAAGCTGCAGGACAGTGTGGGTTTAGCCACTGCTAATTAGTTTATTCTTTCTGGCTATAATAATGATCCAATCGGATCCCAATTTATTGATCTGATAGATATGACCAATCCCTACAGAATGGCGTTTTTAGTTTTCTTTTATCTTTAAAATTGTAGATTTGGGAGGTTTTCGCCCTTTTGCGGGGGCGGAAGGGGGCGGGGCACATTTTTTAAATACACTTGTAACAGTGTGAGCATACAGAAGTCTGGATGCAAAATTTGGTGGCTCTAGCTTTTATAGTCTCTGAGATTCAGGTGCTCAACAAGACGGACGGACAGACGGACGGACAGACGGACAGACAGACAGGGCTCAATCGACTCGGCTATTGATGGTGATCAAGAATATATACACTTTATGGGGTCGGAAACGATTCCTTCTGTGTGTTACATACATTAACTTTGTGCACAAATACAATATACCCTATTTACTCTTCGAGTACCGGGTATAAAACAAATATAAGCTGCGTGAGGGGGGG
>NW_022996177.1:0-1238 GCF_900245975.1 Drosophila guanche | reverse complement strand
GGGGGGGGGGGAGGGGGGGGGGGGGGGGGGGGGGGGGGGGGGGAGGGGGGGGGGGGGGGGGGGGGGGGGGGGGGGGTGGTTAAAAGTCGGCAGAGGCAGAGGCCGAGTGAAGCAGAGGGTGAATGAGAGAATGTGAAAAGAACAACAAAAGCTGCAGGACAGTGTGGGTTTAGCCACTGCTAATTAATTTCTTCTTTCTGGCTATAATAATGATCCAATCGGATCCCAATTTTTTGATCTGATATATATGGCCATTCCCTACAGAATGGCGTTTTTAGTTTTCTTCTATCTTTAAAATTGTAAATTTGGGAGGTTTTCGCCCTTTGGCGGGGGCTTAATGGGGCGGGGCACATTTTTTAAATACACTTGTAACAGTGTGAGCATACAGAAGTCTGGATGCAAAATTTGGTGGCTCTAGCTTTTATAGTCTCTGAGATTCAGGTGCTCAACAAGACGGACGGACAGACGGAAGGACAGACGGACGGACAGACAAGGCTCAATCGACTCGGCTTTTGATGGTGATCAAGAATATATAAACTTTATGGGGTCGGAAACGATTCCTTCTGTGTGTTACATACATTAACTTTGTGCAAAAATACAATATACCCTATTTACTCTTCGAGTACCGGGTATAAAACAAATATAAGCTGCGTGAGGGGGGGGGGGGGTGGTTAAAAGTCGGCAGAGGCAGAGGCCGAGTGAAGCAGAGTGTAAATGAGAGAATGTGAAAAGAACAACAAAAGCTGCAGGACAGTGTGGGTTTAGCCACTGCTAATTAATTTCTTCTTTCTGGCTATAATAATGATCCAATCGGATCCCAATTTGGTGATCTGATAGATATGGCCATTCCCTACAAAATGGCATTTTTAGTTTTCTTTTATCTTTAAAATTTTAGATTTGGGAGGTTTTCGCCCTTTTGCGGGGGCGGAATGGGGCGGGGCACATTTTTTAAATACACTTGTAACAGTGTGAGCATACAGAAGTCTGGATGCAAAATTTGGTGGCTCTTGCTTTTATAGTCTCTGAGATTCAGGTGCTCAACAAGACGGACGGACAGACGGACAGACAGACAGGGCTCAATCGACTGGGCTATTGATGGTGATCAAGAATATATACACTTCATGGGGTCGGAAACGATTCCTTCTGTGTGTTACATACATTAACTTTGTGCACAAATACAATATACCCTATTTACTCTTCGAGTACCGGGTATAAAACAAATATAAGCTGCGTGAGGG
>NW_022996176.1:7126-7874 GCF_900245975.1 Drosophila guanche | reverse complement strand
TTACCGAAGCCGTGGCAAAAAACCTCCATAGGGAGTGGTGTCGTGCTTGCTATATTTCATATGATGAAAAATTTTAAATTTGTCTTTACATATGATATGGGGAAAATACCTAGATGGCAATATCTGATACTTTATATGGTTTGATATGTGTATAGTTGTTACTATATACGAATAATATTGAAGTGTTTGTGTGTTTCTTGTATTAAAATACGAGAACAAATGACTGTTAAGGGGCACTTTCGATTGTAATCACCAGATTTGCGGAAGCCGTGGCAGAAAACCTTAATAGGGAGTGGTGTCGTGCTTGGTATATTTCATATGATGAACAATTTAAAATTTGTCCTTACATATGATATGGGGAAAATACCTAGATGGCAATGTCTGATACTTTATTTGGTTGGATATGTATATAATTGTTACTATATATAAATAATATTGAAGTGTTTGTGTGTTTCTTGTATTAAAATACGAGAACAAACTACTGGTAAGAGGCACTCTCGATTGTAATCACCCGATTTGCGGAAGCCGTGGCAGAAAACCTCTATAGGAAGTGGTGTCGTGCTTGGTATATTTCATATGATGAACAATTTAAAATTTGTCCTTACATATGATGTGGGGAAAATACCTAGCCGGCAATGTCTGATACTTTATATGGTTTGATATGTATATAATTGTTACTATATACGAATAATATTGAAGTGTTTGCGTGTTTCTTTTATTAAAATACGAAAACAAATGACTACTAAGA
>NW_022996176.1:3030-5363 GCF_900245975.1 Drosophila guanche | reverse complement strand
TTTATAGGGAGTGATGTCGTGCTTGGTATATTTCATATGATGAAAAATTTAAAATTTGTCTTTGCATATGATATGGGGAAAATACCTAGCCGGCAATGTCTGATACTTTATTTGGTTGGATATGTGTATAGTTGTTACTATATACGAATAATATTGAAGTGTTTGTGTGTTTCTTGTATTAAAATACGAGAACAAATGACTACTAAGAGGCACTCCCTATTGAAGGCACCCGATTTGCGGAAGCCGTGGCAAAAAACCTCTATAGGGAGTGGTGTCGTGCTTGGTATATTTCATATGATGAACAATTTAAAATTTGTCCTTACATATGATGTGGGGAAAATACCTAGCCTGCAATGTCTGATACTTTATTTGGTTGGATATGTGTATAGTTGTTACTATATACGAATAATATTGAAGTGTTTGCGTGTTTCTTTTATTAAAATACGAGAAAAAATGACTACTAAGAGGCACTCCCTATTGAAGGCACCCGATTTGCGGAAGCCGTGGCAGAAAACCTCTATAGGGAGTGGTGTCGTGCTTGGTATATTTCATATGATGAAAAATTTAAAATTTGTCCTTACATATGATGTGGGGAAAATACCTAGCCTGCAATGTCTGATACTTTATTTGGTTGGATATGTGTATAGTTGTTACTATATACGAATAATATTGAAGTGTTTGTGTGTTTCTTGTATTAAAATACGAGAACAAATGTCTGTTAAGGTGCGCTCCCTATTGTAGGCACATGATTTGCGGAAGCCGTGGCAAAAAACCTCTATAGGGAGTGGTGTTGTGCTTGGTGTATTTCATATGATGAACAATTTAAAATTTGTCCTTACATATGATGTGGGGAAAATACCTAGCCGGCAATGTCTGATACTTTATTTGGTTGGATATGTGTATAGTTGTTACTATATACGAATAATATTGAAGTGTTTGTGTGTTTCTTGTATTAAAATACGAGAACAAATGACTGTTAAGGTGCGCTCCCTATTGTAGGCACATGATTTGCGGAAGCCGTGGCAAAAAACCTCTATAGGGAGTGGTGTCGTGCTTGGTATATTTCATATGATGAACAATTTAAAATTTGTCCTTACATATGATATGGGGAAAATACCTAGATGGCAATGTCTGATACTTTATATGGTTTGATATGTATATAATTGTTACTATATACGAATAATATTGAAGTGTTTGTGTGTTTCTTGTATTAAAATACGAGAACAAATGACTGGTAAGAGGCACTCTCGATTGTAATCACCCGATTTGCGGAAGCCGTGGCAGAAAACCTTTATAGGGAGTGGTGTCGTGCTTGGTATATTTCATATGATGAACAATTTAAAATTTGTCCTTACATATGATATGGGGAAAATACCTAGATGGCAATGTCTGATACTTTATATGGTTTGATATGTATATAATTGTTACTATATACGAATAATATTGAAGTGTTTGTGTGTTTCTTGTATTAAAATACGAGAACAAATGACTGGTAAGAGGCACTCTCGATTGTAATCACCCGATTTGCGGAAGCCGTGGCAGAAAACCTTTATAGGGAGTGGTGTCGTGCTTGGTATATTTCATATGATGAACAATTTAAAATTTGTCCTTACATATGATATGGGGAAAATACCTAGATGGCAATGTCTGATACTTTATATGGTTTGATATGTATATAATTGTTACTATATACGAATAATATTGAAGTGTTTGTGTGTTTCTTGTATTAAAATACGAGAACAAATGACTGGTAAGAGGCACTCTCGATTGTAATCACCCGATTTGCGGAAGCCGTGGCAGAAAACCTTTATAGGGAGTGGTGTCGTGCTTGGTATATTTCATATGATGAACAATTTAAAATTTGTCCTTACATATGATATGGGGAAAATACCTAGATGGCAATGTCTGATACTTTATATGGTTTGATATGTATATAATTGTTACTATATACGAATAATATTGAAGTGTTTGTGTGTTTCTTGTATTAAAATACGAGAACAAATGACTGTTAAGGGGCACTCTCGATTGTAATCACCCGATTTGCGGAAGCCGTGGCAGAAAACCTTTATAGGGAGTGGTGTCGTGCTTGGTATATTTCATATGATGAACAATTTAAAATTTGTCCTTACATATGATATGGGGAAAATACCTAGATGGCAATGTCTGATACTTTATATGGTTTGATATGTATATAATTGTTACTATATACGAATAATATTGAAGTGTTTGTGTGTTTCTTGTATTAAAATACGAGAACAAATGACTGGTAAGAGGCACTCTCGATTGTAATCACCCGATTTGCGGAAGCCGTGGCAGAAAACCTTTATAGGGAG
>NW_022996176.1:0-1469 GCF_900245975.1 Drosophila guanche | reverse complement strand
CCCCCCCCCCCCCCCCCCCCCCTCACGCAGCTTATATTTGTTTTATACCCGGTACTCGAAGAGTAAATAGGGTATATTGTATTTGTGCACAAAGTTAATGTATGTAACACACAGGAGGAATCGTTTCCGACCCCATAAAGTGTATATATTCTTGATCACCATGAATAGCCGAGTCGATTGAGCCCTGTCTGTCTGTCCGTCTGTCCGTCCGTCTGTCCGTCCGTCTGTCCGTCCGTCTGTCCGTCCGTCTGTCCGTCCGTCTGTCCGTCCGTCTGTCCGTCCGTTTTGTTGAGCACCTGAATCTCAGAGACTATAAAAGCTAGAGCCACCAAATTTTGCATACAGACTTCTGTATACTCACACTGTTACAAGTGTATTTAAAAAATGTGCCCCGCCCCATTCCGCCCCCGCAAAAGGGCGAAAACCTCCCAAATCTACAATTTTAAAGATAGAAAATGGCCATATCTATCAGATCACCAAATTGGGATCCGATTGGATCATTATTATAGCCAGAAAGAAGAAATAAATTAGCAGTGGCTAAACCCACACTGTCCTGCAGCTTTTGTTATTCTTTGCACATTCTCTCATTCACACTCTGCTTCACTCCGCCTCTGCCTCTGCCGACTTTAATCACCATGAATAGCCGAGTCGATTGAGCCCTGTCTATCTGTCTGTCCGTCCGTTCGTCTGTCCGTCCGTCTTGTTGAGCACCTGAATCTCAGAGACTATAAAAGCTAGAGCCACCAAATTTTGCATCCAGACTTCTGTATGCTCACACTGTTACAAGTGTATTTAAAAAATGTGCCCCGCCCCCTTCCGCCCCCGCAAAAGGTCGAAAACCTCCCAAATCTACAATTTTAAAGATAGAAGAAAACTAAAAAAGCCATTCTGTAAGGAATGGCCATATCTATCAGATCATTAAATTGGTATCCGATTGGATCATTATTATAGCCAGAAAGAAGAAATTAATTAGCAGTGGCTAAGCCCACACTGTCCTGATCACCATCAATAGCCGAGTCGATTGAGCCCTGTCTGTCTGTCCGTCTGTCCGTCCGTCTGTCCGTCCGTCTGTCCGTCCGTCTTGTTGAGCACCTGAATCTCAGAGACTATAAAAGCTAGAGCCACCAAATTTTGCATCCAGACTTCTGTATACTCACACTGTTACAAGTGTATTTAAAAAATGTGCCCCGCCCCCTTCTGCCCCCGCAAAAGGGCGAATACCTCCCAAATCTACAATTTTAAAGATAGAAGAAAACTAAAAACGCCATTCTGTAAGGAATGGCCATTTCTATCAGATCACCAAATTGGTATTGGATCATTATTATAGCCAGAAAGAAGAAATTAATTAGCAGTGGATAAGCCCACACTGTCCTGCAGCTTTTGTTGTTCCTTTTACATTCTCTCATTCACACTCTGCTTCACTCGGCCTCTGCCTCTGCCGCCCCTCTGCCTCTGCCGACTTTTAACCA
>NW_022996175.1:7034-7877 GCF_900245975.1 Drosophila guanche | reverse complement strand
GGCAAAGAGACAGACAGAGAGACAGGAAGAGAGACAGGAGGCAGAGAGACAGGCAGAGAGTCAGGCGCAGAGACGACAGAGACACAGGAAGAGAGACAGGAGGCAGAGGGACAGGCAGAGCGAAAGGCAGAGAGACAGGAGGCAGAGAAACAGGCACAGAGTCAGGCGCAGAGACAGACAGAGACACAGGAAGAGAGACACCAGGTAGAGGGACGGGCAGAGAGAGAGGCAAAGAGACAGACAGAGTCACAGGAAGAGAGACATCAGGCAGAGAGACAGGCAGAGAGGCACAGGAAGAGAGACAGAAGGTAGAGAGACAGGTATAGACAGGACACAGAAACAGGCAGAGAGTCAGTAAGAGAGACAGGAAGAGAGACAGAAGGCAGAGAGACAGGAAGAGAGACAGGAGGCGACAGACAGGCAAAGAGACAGACAGAGACACAGGAAGAGAGACAGCAAGCAGAGGGACAGGCAGAAAGGGAGGCAAAGAGACAGACAGAGGCACAGGAAGAGAGACAGCAGGCAGAGAGACAGGCAAAGAGACAGCAGGCAGAGAGACAGGTAGAGAGACAGAAGGCAGAGAGACACAGGAATAGAGACAGCAAGCAGAGGGACAGGCAGAGAGATAGGAAGAGAGACAGGAGGCAGAGAGACAGGCAAAGAGACAGACAGAGACACAGGAAGAGAGACAGCAAGCAGAGGGACAGGCAGAAAGGAAGGCAAAGAGACAGGCAGAGGCACAGGAAGAGAGACAGCAGGCAGAGAGACAGGCAAAGAGACAGACAGAGAGACAGGAAGAGAGACAGGAGGCAGAGAGACAGCAAGAGAGACAGCAATCAGAGG
>NW_022996175.1:0-1863 GCF_900245975.1 Drosophila guanche | reverse complement strand
CAGGCAGAGAGACAGGCAAAGAGACAGACAGAGAGACAGGAAGAGAGACAGGAAGAGAGACAGGAGGCAGAGAGACAGCAAGAGAGACAGCAATCAGAGGGACAGGCAGAGAGGGAGGCAAAGAGACAGACAGAGGCACAGGAAGAGAGACAGCAGGCAAAGAGACAGGCAAAAAGACATACAGAGAGACAGGAAGAGAGACAGGAGGCAGAGAGACAGGCAGAGAGTCAGGCGCAGAGGCAGACAGAGACAGAGGAAGAGAGACAGGAGGCAGAGGGACAGGCAGAGAGACAGGAGGCAGAGAAACAGGCACAGAGTCAGGCGCAGAGACAGACAGAGACACAGGAAGAGAGACGTCAGGTAGAGGGACAGGCAGAGAGAGAGGCAAAGAGACAGACAGAGTCACAGGAAGAGAGACATCAGGCAGAGAGACAGGCAGAGAGACAGAAGGAAGAGAGACATCAGGCAGAGAGACAGGCAGAGAGACACAGGAAGAGAGACAGAAGGCAGAGACAGTAGGCAGAGAGACAGGTATAGACAGGACACAGAAACAGGCAGAGAGTCAGTCAGAGAGACGGCAAAGAGACTAACAGAGATACATGAACAGAGACAGCAGGCAGAGGGGCAGGCAGAGAGACAGCAAAAGAGACAGTCAAAGAGATAGACAGAGATACAGGAAGAGAGAGCAGCAGAGGGACAGGCAGAGAGAGAGGCAAAGAGACATACCGAGACACAGGAAGGAGACACGAGGCAAAGAGACAGGCAGAAAGGGAGGCAAAGAGACAGACAGAGGCACAGGAAGAGAGACAGCAGGCAGAGAGACAGGCAAAGAGACAGGCAGAGGCACAGGAAGAGAGACAGCAGGTATGTATGGTATGTATGTATGTATGTAGGTATGTACATGTGTATGTATGTATGTATGTACATATGTATGTTGTTATGTACATATGCAGTCAGAGAGACAGCAGGCAGAGAGAGAGGCAAAGAGACAGGCGGGCAAAGAGACTCACAGACATAAAGAAACTATATAAGGATGCCTCGTCTGCCCCAATTCTCAATGCACGTTTGCTTGTCGACGCGGAAGGTTGGTTGCAGACATTTTTTTCAATTTTTTTTAAATGTTTATTTTTTCAGAACACAGACTACTATTATGTAGCAAAAGTATGTATGTATGTATGTATATATATATATATGTAGGTATGTACATATGTATGTATGTATGTATGTACATATGTATGTTGTTATGTACATATGCAGTCAGAGAGACAGCAGGCAGAGAGAGGGGCAAAGAGACTCACAGACATAAAGAAACTATATAAGGATGCCTCGTCGGCCCCAATGCTCAGTGCACGTTTGCTTGTCGACGCGGAAAGTTGGTTGCGGACAATATTTTTTTTCAATTTTTTTTTAAATGTTTATTTTTTCAGAACACAGACTACTATTCTGTGGTTATGTACATATGCAGTCAGAAAGACAGCAAGCAGAGGGACAGGCAGAGAGGGAGGCAGAGAGACAGCAAGAGAGACAGCAAGCAGAGGGACAGGCAGAGATGGAGGCAAAGAGACAGGCAGAGGCACAGGAAGAGAGACAGCAGGCAGAGAGACAGGCAAAGAGACCGCAAGAGACATGCAAAGAGGCTCGCAGAGATACAGGAATAGACACAGCAGGCAGAGGGACAGGCAGAGAGAGAGGCAAAGAGACAGACAGAGATACAGAGACAGACAGAGTCACAGGAAGAGAGACATCAGGCAGAGAGACAGTCAGAAAGACACAGGAAGAGAGACAGCATGCAGAGAGACAGGTAGAGAGACAGGAAGAGAGACAGAAGGCAGAGAGACACAGGAAAAGAGACAGCAAGCAGAG
>NW_022996174.1:6595-7878 GCF_900245975.1 Drosophila guanche | reverse complement strand
AGCTTATATTTGTTTTATACCCGGTACTCGAAGAGTAAATAGGATATATTGTATTTGTGCACAAAGTTAATGTATGTAACACACGGAAGGAATCGTTTCCGACCCCATAAAGTGTATATATTCTTGATCACCATCAATAGCCGAGTCGATTGAGCCCTGTCTGTCTGTCCGTCTGTCCGTCCGTCTGTCCGTCTGTCCGTCTGTCCGTCCGTCTTGTTGAGCACCTGAATCTCAGAGACTATAAAAGTTAGAGCTACCAAACTTTGCATCCAGACTTCTGTATGCTCACACTGTTACAAGTGTATTTAAAAAATGTGCCCCGCCCCATTCCGCCCCCTCAAAAGGGCGAAAACATCCCAAATCTACAATTTTAAAGATAGAAAAAAAATAAAAAACGCCATTCAGTAGGGAATGGCCATATATATCAGATCACCAAATTGGGATCCGATTGGATCATTATTATAGCCAGAAAGAAGAAATTAATTAGCAGTGGCTAAACCCACACTGTCCTGCAGCTTTTGTTGTTATTTTCACATTCTCTCATTCACACTCTGCTTCACTCGGCCTCTGCCTCTGTCCTGCAGCTTTTGTTGTTCTTTTCACATTCTCTCATTCACACTCTGCTTCACTCGGCCTCTGCCTGTGCCGTCCCTCTGCCTCTGCCGACTTTAAACCACCCCCCCCACCCTTAGATTTGTTTTATACCCGGTACTCGAAGAGTAAATAGGGTATATTGTATTTTTGCACAAAGTTAATGTATGTAACACACAGAAGGACTCGTTTCCGACCCCGTAAAGTGTATATATTCTTGATCACCATCAATAGCCGAGTCGATTGAGCCCTGTCTGCCTGTCCGTCTGTCCGTCCGTCTGTCCGTCCGTCTTGTTGAGCACCTGAATCTCAGAGACTATAAAAGCTAGAGCTACCAAATTTTGCATCCAGACTTCTGCATGCTCACACTGTTACAAGTGTATTTAAAAAATGTGCCCCGCCCCATTCCGCCCCCGCAAAAGGGCGAAAACCTCCCAAATCTACAATTTTAAAGATAGAAGAAAACTAAAAACGCCATTCTGTAGGGAATGCTCATATCTATCAGATCACCAAATTGGGATCCGATTGGATCATTATTATAGCCAGAAAGAAGAAATTAATTAGCAGTGGCTAAACCCACACTGTCCTGCAGCTTTTGTTGTTCTTTTCACATTCTCTCATTCACACTCTGCTTCACTCGGCCTCTGCCTCTGCCGTCCCTCTGCCTCTGCCGACTTTTAACCACCCCCCCC
>NW_022996174.1:0-955 GCF_900245975.1 Drosophila guanche | reverse complement strand
ACGCAGCTTATATTTGTTTTATACCCGGTACTCGAAGAGTAAATAGGGTATATTGTATTTGTGCACAAAGTTAATGTATGTAACACACGGAAGGAATCGTTTCCGACCCCATAAAGTGTATATATTCTTGATCACCATCAATAGCCGAGTCGATTGAGCCCTGTCTGTCTGTCCGTCTGTCTATAAAAGACTATAAAAGTTAGAGCTACCAAACTTTGCATCCAGACTTCTGTATGCTCACACTGTTACAAGTGTATTTAAAAAATGTGCCCCGCCCCATTCCGCCCCCGCAAAAGGGCGAAAACCTCCCAAATCTACGATTTTAAAGATTCTGTAGGGAATGGCCATATCTATCAGATACAATTTTAAAGATAAAAGAAAACTAAAAAACGCCATTCTGTAGGGAATGGCCATATATATCAGATCACCAAATTGGGATCCGATTGGATCATTATTATAGCCAGAAAGAAGAAATTAATTAGCAGTGGCTAAACCCACACTGTCCTGCAGCTTTTGTTGTTATTTTCACATTCTCTCATTCACACTCTGCTTCACTCGGCCTCTGCCTGTGCCGTCCCTCTGCCTCTGCCGACTTTAAACCACCCCCCCCCACCCTTAGATTTGTTTTATACCCGGTACTCGAAGAGTAAATAGGGTATATTGTATTTGTGCACAAAGTTAATGTTTGTAACACACAGAAGGAATCGTTTCCGACCCCATAAAGTGTATATATTCTTGATCACCATCAATAGCCGTGTCGATTGCGCCCTGTCCGTCTGTCCGTCTGTCCTTCCGTCCGTCCGTCCGTCTTGTTGAGCACCTGAATGTCAGAGACTATAAAAGCTAGAGCTACCAAATTTTTGCATCCAGACTTCTGTATGCTCACACTGTTACAAGTGTATTTAAAAAATGTGCCCCGCCCCATTCCGCCCCCGCAAAAGGGCGAAAACCTCCC
>NW_022996173.1:6720-7883 GCF_900245975.1 Drosophila guanche | reverse complement strand
GGATCCGATTGGATCATTATTATAGCCAGAAAGAATAAATTAATTAGCAGTGGCTAAACCCACACTGTCCTGCAGCTTTTGTTGTTCTTTTCACATTCTCTCATTCACACTCTGCTTCACTTGGCCTCTGCCTCTGCCGTCCCTCTGCCTCTGCCGTCCCTCTGCCTCTGCCGACTTTTAGCCACCCCCCCCTCACGCAGCTTATATTTGTTTTATACCCGGTACTCGAAGAGTAAATACGGTATATTGTATTTGTGAACAAAGTTAATATATGTAACACAAAGAAGGAATCGTTTACGACCCCATAAAGTGTATTTATTATTGATCACCATCAATAGCCGAGTCGATTGAGCCTTGTCTGTCTGTCCGTCTGTCCGTCCGTCTTGTTGAGCACCTATAGGGTATATTGTATTTGTGCACAAAGTTAATATATGTAACACAAAGAAGGAATCGTTTACGACCCCATAAAGTGTATTTATTATTGATCACCATCAATAGCCGAGTCGATTGAGCCTTGTCTGTCTGTCCGTCTGTCCGTCCGTCTTGTTGAGCACCTGAATCTCAGAGACTATAAAAGCTAGAGCTACCAAACTTTGCATCCAGACTTCTGTATGCTCACACTGTTACAAGTGTATTTAAAAAATGTGCCCAGCCCCATTCCGCCCCCGCAAAAGGGCGAAAACCTCCCAAATCTACAATTTTAAAGATAAAAGAAAACTAAAAACGCCATTCTGTAGGGAATGGCCATATCTATCAGATCAATAAATTGGGATCCGATTGGATCATTATTATAGCCAGAAAGAATAAATTAATTAGCAGTGGCTAAACCCACACTGTCCTGCAGCTTTTGTTGTTCTTTTTTGCATTCTCTCATTCACACTCTGCTTCACTCGGCCTCTGCCTCTGCCGTCCCTCTGCCTCTGCCGACTTTTAACCACCCCCCCCTCACGCAGCTTATATTTGTTTTATACCCGGTACTCGAAGAGTAAATAGGGTATATTGTATTTGTGCACAAAGTTAATATATGTAACACAAAGAAGGAATCGTTTACGACCCCATAAAGTGTATTTATTATTGATCACCATCAATAGCCGAGTCGATTGAGCCTTGTCTGTCTGTCCGTCTGTCCGTCCGTCTTGTTGAGCACCTGAATCTCAGAGACT
>NW_022996173.1:0-1546 GCF_900245975.1 Drosophila guanche | reverse complement strand
CCCCACCCTCACGCAGCTTATATTTGTTTTATACCCGGTACTCGAAGAGTAAAAAGGGTATATTGTATTTGTGCACAAAGTTAATGTATGTAACACACAGAAGGAATCGTTTACGACCCCATAAAGTGTATATATTATTGATAACCATCAATAGCCGATTCGATTGAGCCCTGTCTGTCTGTCCGTCTGTCCGTCCGTCTTGTTGAGCACCTGAATCTCAGAGACTATAAAAGCTAGAGCCACCAAATTTTGCATCCAGACTTCTGTATACTCACACTGTTACAAGTGTATTTAAAAAATGTGCCCCGCCCCCTTCCGCCCTCGCAAAAGGGCGAAAACCTTCCAAATCTACAATTTTAAAGATAAAACAAAACAAAAAAGGCCATTCTGTAGGGAATGGCCATATCTATCAGATCACCAAATTGGGATCCGATTGGATCATTATTATAGCCAGAAAGAAGAAATTAATTAGCAGTGGCTAAACCCACACTGTCCTGCAGCTTTTGTTGTTCTTTTCACATTCTCTCATTCACACTCTGCTTCACTCGGCCTCTGCCTCTGTCGTCCCTCTGCCTCTGCCGACTTTTAACAACCCCCCCCCTCACGCAGCTTATATTTGTTTTATACCCGGTACTCGAAGAGTAAATAGGGTATATTGTATTTGTGCACAAAGTTAATGTATGTAACATACAGAAGGAATCGTGTCCCACCCCATAAAGTGTATATATTCTTGATCACCATCAATAGCCGAGTCGATTGAGCCCTGTCTGTCCGTCCGTCTGTCCGTCCGTCTGTCCGTCCGTCTGTCCGTCCGTCTGTCCGTCCGTCTGTCCGTCCGTCTTGTTGAGCACCTGAATCTCAGAGACTATAAAAGCTAGAGCCACCAAATTTTTCATCCAGACTTCTGTATGCTCACACTGTTACAAGTGTATTTAAAAGATATGCCCCGCCCCCTTCGGCCCCTGCAAAAGGGCGAAAACCTCCCAAATCTACAATTTTAAAGATATGGCCATATCTATCAGATCACCAAATTGGGATCCAATTGGATCATTATTATAGCCAGAAAGAAGAAATTAATTAGCAGTGGCTAAACCAACACTGTCCTGCAAATCTACAATTTTAAAGATAAAAGAAAACTAAAAAACGCCATTCTGTAGGGAATGGCCATATCTATCAGATCACCAAACTGGGATCCGATTGGATCATTATTATAGCCAGAAAGAAGAAATTAATTAGCAGTGGCTAAACCCACCCTGTCCTGCAAATCTACAATTTTAAAGATAAAAGAAAACTAAAAACGCCATTCTATAGGGAATGCCCCCCCCCCCCTCACGCAGCTTATATTTGTTTTATACCCGGTACTCGAAGAGTAAAAAGGGTATATTGTATTTGTGCACAAAGTTAATGTATGTAACACACGGAAGGAATCGTTTCCGACCCCATAAAGTGTATATATTCTTGATCACCATCAATAGCCGATTCGATTGAGCCCTGTCTGTCTGTCCGTCTGTCCGTCCGTCTTGTTGAGCACCTGAATCTCAGAGAC